>NW_027619298.1:0-46700 GCF_964187855.1 Myxine glutinosa
CCACTTTTCGCACTTGTGTTGGTGCAGGAAACCACTTTTGCACTTGTATTAGTGTGGACAAAAACACTTTTTGCACTTGTGATAGTGTTGAAAAACCACTTTTCGCACTTGTGTTGGTGCAGGAAACCACTTTTGCACTTGTGTTGGTGCAGGAAACCACTTTTGCACTTGTATTAGTGTGGAAAAAACACTTTTTGCACTGGTGATAGTGTTGAAAAACCACTTTTCGCACTTGTGTTAGTGTTGAAAAACCACTTTTCGCACTTGTGTTAGTGTTGAAAAACCACTTTTCGCACTTGTGTTGGTGCAGGAAACCACTTTTGCACTTGTATTAGTGTGGAAAAAAACACTTTTTGCACTTGTGATAGTGTTGAAAAACCACTTTTCACACTTGTGTTAGTGTTGAAAAACCACTTTTTGCACTTGTGTTGGTGCAGGAAACCACTTTTGCACTTGTATTAGTGTGGAAAAAACACTTTTTGCACTTGTGATAGTGTTGAAAAACCACTTTTCGCACTTGTGTTGGTGCAGGAAACCACTTTTGCACTTGTATTAGTGTGGAAAAAAACACTTTTTGCACTTGTGATAGTGTTGAAAAACCACTTTTTGCACTTGTGTTAGTGTTGAAAAACCACTTTTCGCACTGGTGATAGTGTTGAAAAACCACTTTTCGCACTTGTGTTGGTGCAGGAAACCACTTTTGCACTTGTATTAGTGTGGAAAAAAACACTTTTTGCACTTGTGATAGTGTTGAAAAACCACTTTTCACACTTGTGTTAGTGTTGAAAAACCACTTTTTGCACTTGTGTTGGTGCAGGGAAACCACTTTTGCACTTGTATTAGTGTGGAAAAAACACTTTTTGCACTTGTGATAGTGTTGAAAAACCACTTTTCGCACTTGTGTTGGTGCAGGAAACCACTTTTGCACTTGTGTTGGTGCAGGAAACCACTTTTGCACTTGTATTAGTGTGGAAAAAACACTTTTTGCACTGGTGATAGTGTTGAAAAACCACTTTTCGCACTTGTGTTAGTGTTGAAAAAACACTTTTCGCACTTGTGTTAGTGTTGAAAAACCACTTTTCACACTTGTGTTGGTGCAGGAAACCACTTTTGCACTTGTATTAGTGTGGAAAAAACACTTTTTGCACTTGTGATAGTGTTGAAAAACCACTTTTCGCACTTGTGTTAGTGTTGAAAAACCACTTTTTGCACTTGTGTTGGTGCAGGAAACCACTTTTGCACTTGTATTAGTGTGGAAAAAACACTTTTTGCACTTGTGATAGTGTTGAAAAACCACTTTTCGCACTTGTGTTGGTGCAGGAAACCACTTTTGCACTTGTATTAGTGTGGAAAAAAACACTTTTTGCACTTGTGATAGTGTTGAAAAAACCACTTTTCGCACTTGTGTTAGTGTTGAAAAACCACTTTTCGCACTTGTGTTAGTGTTGAAAAACCACTTTTCGCACTTGTGTTGGTGCAGGAAACCACTTTTGCACTTGTATTAGTGTGGAAAAAACACTTTTTGCACTTGTGATAGTGTTGAAAAACCACTTTTCGCACTGGTGTTAGTGTTGAAAAACCACTTTTCGCACTTGTGTTAGTGTTGAAAAATCACTTTTCGCACTTGTGTTGGTGCAGGAAACCACTTTTGCACTTGTATTAGTGTGGAAAAAAACACTTTTTGCACTTGTGATAGTGTTGAAAAACCACTTTTCGCACTTGTGTTGGTGCAGGAAACCACTTTTGCACTTGTGTTGGTGCAGGAAACCACTTTTGCACTTGTATTAGTGTGGAAAAAACACTTTTTGCACTTGTGATAGTGTTGAAAAACCACTTTTCGCACTTGTGTTAGTGTTGAAAAACCACTTTTCGCACTTGTGTTAGTGTTGAAAAACCACTTTTCGCACTTGTGTTGGTGCAGGAAACCACTTTTGCACTTGTATTAGTGTGGAAAAAAACACTTTTTGCACTTGTGATAGTGTTGAAAAACCACTTTTTGCACTTGTGATAATGTTGAAAAACCACTTTTCGCACTTGTGTTAGTGTTGAAAAACCACTTTTCGCACTTGTGTTGGTGCAGGGAAACCACTTTTGCACTTGTGTTGGTGCAGGAAACCACTTTTGCACTTGTATTAGTGTGGAAAAAAACACTTTTTGCACTTGTGATAGTGTTGAAAAACCACTTTTCGCACTTGTGTTACTGTTGAAAAACCACTTTTCGCACTTGTGTTAGTGTTGAAAAACCACTTTTCGCACTTGTGTTGGTGCAGGAAACCACTTTTGCACTTGTATTAGTGTGGAAAAAAACACTTTTTGCACTTGTGATAGTGTTGAAAAACCACTTTTCGCACTTGTGTTAGTGTTGAAAAACCACTTTTCGCACTTGTGTTGGTGTTGTAAAACCACTTTTCGCACTTGTGTTGGTGCAGGAAACCACTTTTGCACTTGTGTTGGTGCAGGAAACCACTTTTGCACTTGTATTAGTGTGGAAAAAACACTTTTTGCACTTGTGATAATGTTGAAAAACCACTTTTCGCACTTGTGTTAGTGTTGAAAAACCACTTTTCGCACTTGTGTTGGTGCAGGAAACCACTTTTGCACTTGTGTTGGTGCAGGAAACCACTTTTGCACTTGTATTAGTGTGGAAAAAACACTTTTTGCACTTGTGATAAGTGTTGAAAAACCACTTTTCGCACTTGTGTTAGTGTTGAAAAACCACTTTTCGCACTTGTGTTAGTGTTGAAAAACCACTTTTCGCACTTGTGTTGGTGCAGGAAACCACTTTTGCACTTGTATTAGTGTGGAAAAAACACTTTTTGCACTTGTGATAGTGTTGAAAAACCACTTTTCGCACTTGTGTTAGTGTTGAAAAACCACTTTTCGCACTTGTGTTGGTGCAGGAAACCACTTTTGCACTTGTATTAGTGTGGAAAAAACACTTTTTGCACTTGTGATAGTGTTGAAAAACCACTTTTCGCACTTGTGTTAGTGTTGAAAAACCACTTTTCACACTTGTGTTGGTGCAGGAAACCACTTTTGCACTTGTATTAGTTTGGAAAAAACACTTTTTGCACTTGTGATAGTGTTGAAAAACCACTTTTCGCACTTGTGTTAGCGTTGAAAAACCACTTTTCGCACTTGTGTTGGTGCATGAAACCACTTTTGCACTTGTATTAGTGTGGAAAAAAACACTTTTTGCACTTGTGATAGTGTTGAAAAACCACTTTTCGCACTTGTGTTAGTGTTGAAAACCACTTTTCACACTTATGTTGGTGCAGGAAACCACTTTTGCACTTGTATTAGTTTGGAAAAAAACACTTTTTGCACTTGTGTTAGCGTTGAAAAACCACTTTTCGCACTTGTGTTGGTGCATGAAACCACTTTTGCACTTGTATTAGTGTGGAAAAAACACTTTTTGCACTTGTGATAGTGTTGAAAAACCACTTTTCGCACTTGTGTTAGTGTTGAAAAACCACTTTTCGCACTTGTGTTAGTGTTGAAAAACCACTTTTCGCACTTGTGTTGGTGCAGGAAACCACTTTTGCACTTGTATTAGTGTGGAAAAAACACTTTTTGCACTTGTGGTAGTGTTGAAAAACCACTTTTCGCACTTGTGTTAGTGTTGAAAAACCACTTTTCGCACTTGTGTAGGTGCAGGAAACCACTTTTGCACTTGTGTTGGTGCAGGAAACCACTTTTGCACTTGTATTAGTGTGGAAAAAACACTTTTTGCACTGGTGATAGTGTTGAAAAACCACTTTTCGCACTTGTGTTAGTGTTGAAAAACCACTTTTCGCACTTGTGTTAGTGTTGAAAAACCACTTTTCGCACTTGTGTTGGTGCAGGAAACCACTTTTGCACTTGTATTAGTGTGGACAAAAACACTTTTTGCACTTGTGATAGTGTTGAAAAACCACTTTTCGCACTTGTGTTGGTGCAGGAAACCACTTTTGCACTTGTGTTGGTGCAGGAAACCACTTTTGCACTTGTATTAGTGTGGAAAAAACACTTTTTGCACTGGTGATAGTGTTGAAAAACCACTTTTCGCACTTGTGTTAGTGTTGAAAAACCACTTTTCGCACTTGTGTTAGTGTTGAAAAACCACTTTTCGCACTTGTGTTGGTGCAGGAAACCACTTTTGCACTTGTATTAGTGTGGAAAAAAACACTTTTTGCACTTGTGATAGTGTTGAAAAACCACTTTTCACACTTGTGTTAGTGTTGAAAAACCACTTTTTTGCACTTGTGTTGGTGCAGGAAACCACTTTTGCACTTGTATTAGTGTGGAAAAAACACTTTTTGCACTTGTGATAGTGTTGAAAAACCACTTTTCGCACTTGTGTTGGTGCAGGAAACCACTTTTGCACTTGTATTAGTGTGGAAAAAACACTTTTTGCACTTGTGATAGTGTTGAAAAACCACTTTTTGCACTTGTGTTAGTGTTGAAAAACCACTTTTCGCACTGGTGATAGTGTTGAAAAACCACTTTTCGCACTTGTGTTAGTGTTGAAAAACCACTTTTCGCACTTGTGTTAGTGTTGAAAAACCACTTTTCGCACTTGTGTTGGTGCAGGAAACCACTTTTGCACTTGTATTAGTGTGGACAAAAACACTTTTTGCACTTGTGATAGTGTTGAAAAACCACTTTTCGCACTTGTGTTGGTGCAGGAAACCACTTTTGCACTTGTGTTGGTGCAGGAAACCACTTTTGCACTTGTATTAGTGTGGAAAAAACACTTTTTGCACTTGTGATAGTGTTGAAAAAAACACTTTTTCGCACTTGTGTTAGTGTTGAAAAACCACTTTTCGCACTTGTGTTGGTGCAGGAAACCACTTTTGCGCTTGTATTAGTGTGGAAAAACACTTTTTGCACTTGTGATAGTGTTGAAAAACCACTTTTCGCACTTGTGTTAGTGTTGAAAAACACTTTTCGCACTTGTGTTGGTGCAGGAAACCACTTTTGCACTTGTATTAGTGTGGAAAAAACACTTTTTGCACTTGTGATAGTGTTGAAAAACCCCTTTTCGCACTTGTGTTAGTGTTGAAAAAACCACTTTTCGCACTTGTGTTGGTGCAGGAAACCACTTTTGCACTTGTATTAGTGTGGAAAAAACACTTTTTGCACTTGTGATAGTGTTGAAAAACCACTTTTCGCACTTGTGTTAGTGTTGAAAAACCACTTTTCGCACTTGTGTTAGTGTTGAAAAACCACTTTTCGCACTTGTGTTGGTGCAGGAAACCACTTTTGCACTTGTATTAGTGTGGACAAAAACACTTTTTGCACTTGTGATAGTGTTGAAAAACCACTTTTCGCACTTGTGTTGGTGCAGGAAACCACTTTGCACTTGTGTTGGTGCAGGAAACCACTTTTGCACTTGTATTAGTGTGGAAAAAACACTTTTTGCACTGGTGATAGTGTTGAAAAACCACTTTTCGCACTTGTGTTAGTGTTGAAAAAACACTTTTCGCACTTGTGTTAGTGTTGAAAAACCACTTTTCACACTTGTGTTGGTGCAGGAAACCACTTTTGCACTTGTATTAGTGTGGAAAAAACACTTTTTGCACTTGTGATAGTGTTGAAAAACCACTTTTCGCACTTGTGTTAGTGTTGAAAAACCACTTTTTGCACTTGTGTTGGTGCAGGAAACCACTTTTGCACTTGTATTAGTGTGGAAAAAAACACTTTTTGCACTTGTGATAGTGTTGAAAAACCACTTTTCGCACTTGTGTTGGTGCAGGAAACCACTTTTGCACTTGTATTAGTGTGGAAAAAACACTTTTTGCACTTGTGATAGTGTTGAAAAAACCACTTTTCGCACTTGTGTTAGTGTTGAAAAACCACTTTTCGCACTTGTGTTAGTGTTGAAAAACCACTTTTCGCACTTGTGTTGGTGCAGGAAACCACTTTTGCACTTGTATTAGTGTGGAAAAAACACTTTTTGCACTTGTGATAGTGTTGAAAAACCACTTTTCGCACTGGTGTTAGTGTTGAAAAACCACTTTTCGCACTTGTGTTAGTGTTGAAAAATCACTTTTCGCACTTGTGTTGGTGCAGGAAACCACTTTTGCACTTGTATTAGTGTGGAAAAAACACTTTTTGCACTTGTGATAGTGTTGAAAAACCACTTTTCGCACTTGTGTTGGTGCAGGAAACCACTTTTGCACTTGTGTTGGTGCAGGAAACCACTTTTGCACTTGTATTAGTGTGGAAAAAACACTTTTTGCACTTGTGATAGTGTTGAAAAACCACTTTTCGCACTTGTGTTAGTGTTGAAAAAACACTTTTCGCACTTGTGTTAGTGTTGAAAAACCACTTTTCGCACTTGTGTTGGTGCAGGAAACCACTTTTGCACTTGTATTAGTGTGGAAAAAACACTTTTTGCACTTGTGATAGTGTTGAGAAACCACTTTTTGCACTTGTGATAATGTTGAAAAACCACTTTTCGCACTTGTGTTAGTGTTGAAAAACCACTTTTCGCACTTGTGTTGGTGCAGGAAACCACTTTTGCACTTGTGTTGGTGCAGGAAACCACTTTTGCACTTGTATTAGTGTGGAAAAAACACTTTTTGCACTTGTGATAGTGTTGAAAAACCACTTTTCGCACTTGTGTTACTGTTGAAAAACCACTTTTCGCACTTGTGTTAGTGTTGAAAAACCACTTTTCGCACTTGTGTTGGTGCAGGAAACCACTTTTGCACTTGTATTAGTGTGGAAAAACACTTTTTGCACTTGTGATAGTGTTGAAAAACCACTTTTCGCACTTGTGTTAGTGTTGAAAAACCACTTTTCGCACTTGTGTTGGTGTTGAAAAACCACTTTTCGCACTTGTGTTGGTGCAGGAAACCACTTTTGCACTTGTGTTGGTGCAGGAAACCACTTTTGCACTTGTATTAGTGTGGAAAAAACACTTTTTGCACTTGTGATAATGTTGAAAAACCACTTTTCGCACTTGTGTTAGTGTTGAAAAAACCACTTTTCGCAACTTGTGTTGGTGCAGGAAACCACTTTTGCACTTGTGTTGGTGCAGGAAACCACTTTTGCACTTGTATTAGTGTGGAAAAAACACTTTTTGCACTTGTGATAGTGTTGAAAAACCACTTTTCGCACTTGTGTTAGTGTTGAAAAACCACTTTTCGCACTTGTGTTAGTGTTGAAAAACCACTTTTCGCACTTGTGTTGGTGCAGGAAACCACTTTTGCACTTGTATTAGTGTGGAAAAAACACTTTTTGCACTTGTGATAGTGTTGAAAAACCACTTTTCGCACTTGTGTTAGTGTTGAAAAACCACTTTTCGCACTTGTGTTGGTGCAGGAAACCACTTTTGCACTTGTATTAGTGTGGAAAAAACACTTTTTGCACTTGTGATAGTGTTGAAAAACCACTTTTCGCACTTGTGTTAGTGTTGAAAAACCACTTTTCACACTTGTGTTGGTGCAGGAAACCACTTTTGCACTTGTATTAGTTTGGAAAAAACACTTTTTGCACTTGTGATAGTGTTGAAAAACCACTTTTCGCACTTGTGTTAGCGTTGAAAAACCACTTTTCGCACTTGTGTTGGTGCATGAAACCACTTTTTGCACTTGTATTAGTGTGGAAAAAACACTTTTTGCACTTGTGATAGTGTTGAAAAACCACTTTTCGCACTTGTGTTAGTGTTGAAAAACCACTTTTCACACTTATGTTGGTGCAGGAAACCACTTTTGCACTTGTATTAGTTTGGAAAAAACACTTTTTGCACTTGTGTTAGCGTTGAAAAACCACTTTTCGCACTTGTGTTGGTGCATGAAACCACTTTTGCACTTGTATTAGTGTGGAAAAAAACACTTTTTGCACTTGTGATAGTGTTGAAAAAACCACTTTTCGCACTTGTGTTAGTGTTGAAAAACCACTTTTCGCACTTGTGTTAGTGTTGAAAAACCACTTTTCGCACTTGTGTTGGTGCAGGAAACCACTTTTGCACTTGTATTAGTGTGGAAAAAACACTTTTTGCACTTGTGGTAGTGTTGAAAAACCACTTTTCGCACTTGTGTTAGTGTTGAAAAACCACTTTTCGCACTTGTGTTGGTGCAGGAAACCACTTTTGCACTTGTGTTGGTGCAGGAAACCACTTTTGCACTTGTATTAGTGTGGAAAAAACACTTTTTGCACTGGTGATAGTGTTGAAAAACCACTTTTCGCACTTGTGTTAGTGTTGAAAAACCACTTTTCGCACTTGTGTTAGTGTTGAAAAACCACTTTTCGCACTTGTGTTGGTGCAGGAAACCACTTTTGCACTTGTATTAGTGTGGACAAAAACACTTTTTGCACTTGTGATAGTGTTGAAAAACCACTTTTCGCACTTGTGTTGGTGCAGGAAACCACTTTTGCACTTGTGTTGGTGCAGGAAACCACTTTTGCACTTGTATTAGTGTGGAAAAAACACTTTTTGCACTGGTGATAGTGTTGAAAAACCACTTTTCGCACTTGTGTTAGTGTTGAAAAACCACTTTTCGCACTTGTGTTAGTGTTGAAAAACCACTTTTCGCACTTGTGTTGGTGCAGGAAACCACTTTTGCACTTGTATTAGTGTGGAAAAAACACTTTTTGCACTTGTGATAGTGTTGAAAAACCACTTTTCACACTTGTGTTAGTGTTGAAAAACCACTTTTTGCACTTGTGTTGGTGCAGGAAACCACTTTTGCACTTGTATTAGTGTGGAAAAAACACTTTTTGCACTTGTGATAGTGTTGAAAAACCACTTTTCGCACTTGTGTTGGTGCAGGAAACCACTTTTGCACTTGTATTAGTGTGGAAAAAACACTTTTTGCACTTGTGATAGTGTTGAAAAACCACTTTTTGCACTTGTGTTAGTGTTGAAAAACCACTTTTCGCACTGGTGATAGTGTTGAAAAACCACTTTTCGCACTTGTGTTAGTGTTGAAAAACCACTTTTCGCACTTGTGTTAGTGTTGAAAAACCACTTTTCGCACTTGTGTTGGTGCAGGAAACCACTTTTGCACTTGTATTAGTGTGGACAAAAACACTTTTTGCACTTGTGATAGTGTTGAAAAACCACTTTTCGCACTTGTGTTGGTGCAGGGAAACCACTTTTGCACTTGTGTTGGTGCAGGAAACCACTTTTGCACTTGTATTAGTGTGGAAAAAACACTTTTTGCACTTGTGATAGTGTTGAAAAAACACTTTTCGCACTTGTGTTAGTGTTGAAAAACCACTTTTCGCACTTGTGTTGGTGCAGGAAACCACTTTTGCGCTTGTATTAGTGTGGAAAAACACTTTTTGCACTTGTGATAGTGTTGAAAAACCACTTTTCGCACTTGTGTTAGTGTTGAAAAACCACTTTTCGCACTTGTGTTGGTGCAGGAAACCACTTTTGCACTTGTATTAGTGTGGAAAAAACACTTTTTGCACTTGTGATAGTGTTGAAAAACCCCTTTTCGCACTTGTGTTAGTGTTGAAAAACCACTTTTCGCACCTGTGTTGGTGCAGGAAACCACTTTTGCACTTGTATTAGTGTGGAAAAAAACACTTTTTGCACTTGTGATAGTGTTGAAAAACCACTTTTCGCACTTGTGTTAGTGTTGAAAAACCACTTTTCGCACTTGTGTTGGTGCAGGAAACCACTTTTGCACTTGTATTAGTGTGGAAAAAACACTTTTTGCACTTGTGATAGTGTTGAAAAACCACTTTTTGCACTGGTGTTAGTGTTGAAAAACCACTTTTCGCACTTGTGTTAGTGTTGAAAAACCACTTTTCGCACTTGTGTTGGTGCAGGAAACCACTTTTGCACTTGTATTAGTGTGGAAAAAACACTTTTTGCACATGTGGTTAGTGTTGAAAAACCACTTTTCGCACTTGTGTTGGTGCAGGAAACCACTTTTGCACTTGTGTTGGTGCAGGAAACCACTTTTGCACTTGTATTAGTGTGGAAAAAACACTTTTTGCACTTGTGATAGTGTTGAAAAACCACTTTTCGCACTTGTGTTAGTGTTGAAAAACCACTTTTCGCACTTGTGTTAGTGTTGAAAAACCACTTTTCGCACTTGTGTTGGTGCAGGAAACCACTTTTTGCACATGTATTAGTGTGGAAAAAACACTTTTTGCACTTGTGATAGTGTTGAAAAACCACTTTTTGCACTTGTGATAATGTTTGAAAAACCACTTTTCGCACTTGTGTTAGTGTTGAAAAACCACTTTTCGCACTTGTGTTGGTGCAGGCAACCACTTTTGCACTTGTGTTGGTGCAGGAAACCACTTTTGCACTTGTATTAGTGTGGAAAAAACACTTTTTGCACTTGTGATAGTGTTGAAAAACCACTTTTCGCACTTGTGTTAGTGTTGAAAAACCACTTTTCGCACTTGTGTTAGTGTTGAAAAACCACTTTTCGCACTTGTGTTGGTGCAGGAAACCACTTTTGCACTTGTATTAGTGTGGAAAAAACACTTTTTGCACTTGTGATAGTGTTGAAAAAACACTTTTCGCACTTGTGTTAGTGTTGAAAAACCACTTTTCGCACTTGTGTTGGTGCAGGAAACCACTTTTGCGCTTGTATTAGTGTGGAAAGACACTTTTTGCACTTGTGATAGTGTTGAAAAACCACTTTTCGCACTTGTGTTAGTCGCGTGAAAAACCACTTTTCGCACTTGTGTTGGTGCAGGAAACCACTTTTGCACTTGTATTAGTGTGGAAAAAACACTTTTTGCACTTGTGATAGTGTTGAAAAACCCCTTTTCGCACTTGTGTTAGTGTTGAAAAACCACTTTTCGCACCTGTGTTGGTGCAGGAAACCACTTTTGCACTTGTATTAGTGTGGAAAAAAACACTTTTTGCACTTGTGATTGTGTTGAAAAACCACTTTTCGCACTTGTGTTAATGTTGAAAAACCACTTTTCGCACTTGTGTTAGTGTTGAAAAACCACTTTTCGCACTTGTGTTGGTGCAGGAAACCACTTTTGCACTTGTATTAGTGTGGAAAAAACACTTTTTGCACTTGTGATAGTGTTGAAAAACCACTTTTTGCACTTGTGTTAGTGTTGAAAAACCACTTTTCGCACTTGTGTTAGTGTTGAAAAACCACTTTTCGCACTTGTGTTGGTGCAGGAAACCACTTTTGCACTTGTATTAGTGTGGACAAAAACACTTTTTGCACTTGTGATAGTGTTGAAAAACCACTTTTCGCACTTGTGTTGGTGCAGGAAACCACTTTTGCACTTGTGTTGGTGCAGGAAACCACTTTTGCACTTGTATTAGTGTGGAAAAAACACTTTTTGCACTGGTGATAGTGTTGAAAAACCACTTTTCGCACTTGTGTTAGTGTTGAAAAACCACTTTTCGCACTTGTGTTAGTGTTGAAAAACCACTTTTCACACTTGTGTTGGTGCAGGAAACCACTTTTGCACTTGTATTAGTGTGGAAAAAACACTTTTTGCACTTGTGATAGTGTTGAAAAACCACTTTTCGCACTTGTGTTAGTGTTGAAAAACCACTTTTTTGCACTTGTGTTGGTGCAGGAAACCACTTTTGCACTTGTATTAGTGTGGAAAAAACACTTTTTGCACTTGTGATAGTGTTGAAAAACCACTTTTCGCACTTGTGTTGGTGCAGGAAACCACTTTTGCACTTGTATTAGTGTGGAAAAAACACTTTTTGCACTTGTGATAGTGTTGAAAAAACCACTTTTCGCACTTGTGTTAGTGTTGAAAAACCACTTTTCGCACTTGTGTTAGTGTTGAAAAACCACTTTTCGCACTTGTGTTGGTGCAGGAAACCACTTTTGCACTTGTATTAGTGTGGAAAAAACACTTTTTGCACTTGTGATAGTGTTGAAAAACCACTTTTCGCACTGGTGTTAGTGTTGAAAAACCACTTTTCGCACTTGTGTTAGTGTTGAAAAATCACTTTTCGCACTTGTGTTGGTGCAGGAAACCACTTTTGCACTTGTATTAGTGTGGAAAAAACACTTTTTGCACTTGTGATAGTGTTGAAAAAACCACTTTTCGCACTTGTGTTGGTGCAGGAAACCACTTTTGCACTTGTGTTGGTGCAGGAAACCACTTTTGCACTTGTATTAGTGTGGAAAAAACACTTTTTGCACTTGTGATAGTGTTGAAAAACCACTTTTCGCACTTGTGTTAGTGTTGAAAAACCACTTTTCGCACTTGTGTTAGTGTTGAAAAACCACTTTTCGCACTTGTGTTGGTGCAGGAAACCACTTTTGCACTTGTATTAGTGTGGAAAAAACACTTTTTGCACTTGTGATAGTGTTGAAAAACCACTTTTTGCACTTGTGATAATGTTGAAAAACCACTTTTCGCACTTGTGTTAGTGTTGAAAAACCACTTTTCGCACTTGTGTTGGTGCAGGAAACCACTTTTGCACTTGTGTTGGTGCAGGAAACCACTTTTGCACTTGTATTAGTGTGGAAAAAAACACTTTTTGCACTTGTGATAGTGTTGAAAAACCACTTTTCGCACTTGTGTTACTGTTGAAAAACCACTTTTCGCACTTGTGTTAGTGTTGAAAAAACCACTTTTCGCACTTGTGTTGGTGCAGGAAACCACTTTTGCACTTGTATTAGTGTGGAAAAAACACTTTTTGCACTTGTGATAGTGTTGAAAAACCACTTTTCGCACTTGTGTTAGTGTTGAAAAACCACTTTTCGCACTTGTGTTGGTGTTGAAAAACCACTTTTCGCACTGTGTTGGTGCAGGAAACCACTTTTGCACTTGTGTTGGTGCAGGAAACCACTTTTGCACTTGTATTAGTGTGGAAAAAACACTTTTTGCACTTGTGATAATGTTGAAAAACCACTTTTCGCACTTGTGTTAGTGTTGAAAAACCACTTTTCGCACTTGTGTTGGTGCAGGAAACCACTTTTGCACTTGTGTTGGTGCAGGAAACCACTTTTGCACTTGTATTAGTGTGGAAAAAACACTTTTTGCACTTGTGATAGTGTTGAAAAACCACTTTTCGCACTTGTGTTAGTGTTGAAAAACCACTTTTCGCACTTGTGTTAGTGTTGAAAAACCACTTTTCGCACTTGTGTTGGTGCAGGAAACCACTTTTGCACTTGTATTAGTGTGGAAAAAACACTTTTTGCACTTGTGATAGTGTTGAAAAACCACTTTTCGCACTTGTGTTAGTGTTGAAAAACCACTTTTCGCACTTGTGTTGGTGCAGGAAACCACTTTTGCACTTGTATTAGTGTGGAAAAAACACTTTTTGCACTTGTGATAGTGTTGAAAAACCACTTTTCGCACTTGTGTTAGTGTTGAAAAACCACTTTTCACACTTGTGTTGGTGCAGGAAACCACTTTTGCACTTGTATTAGTTTGGAAAAAACACTTTTTGCACTTGTGATAGTGTTGAAAAACCACTTTTCGCACTTGTGTTAGCGTTGAAAAACCACTTTTCGCACTTGTGTTGGTGCATGAAACCACTTTTGCACTTGTATTAGTGTGGAAAAAACACTTTTTGCACTTGTGATAGTGTTGAAAAACCACTTTTCGCACTTGTGTTAGTGTTGAAAAACCACTTTTCACACTTATGTTGGTGCAGGAAACCACTTTTGCACTTGTATTAGTTTGGAAAAAACACTTTTTGCACTTGTGTTAGCGTTGAAAAACCACTTTTCGCACTTGTGTTGGTGCATGAAACCACTTTTGCACTTGTATTAGTGTGGAAAAAACACTTTTTGCACTTGTGATAGTGTTGAAAAACCACTTTTCGCACTTGTGTTAGTGTTGAAAAACCACTTTTCGCACTTGTGTTAGTGTTGAAAAACCACTTTTCGCACTTGTGTTGGTGCAGGAAACCACTTTTGTACTTGTATTAGTGTGGAAAAAACACTTTTTGCACTTGTGGTAGTGTTGAAAAACCACTTTTCGCACTTGTGTTGGTGCAGGAAACCACTTTTGCACTTGTGTTGGTGCAGGAAACCACTTTTGCACTTGTATTAGTGTGGAAAAAACACTTTTTGCACTGGTGATAGTGTTGAAAAACCACTTTTCGCACTTGTGTTAGTGTTGAAAAACCACTTTTCGCACTTGTGTTAGTGTTGAAAAACCACTTTTCGCACTTGTGTTGGTGCAGGAAACCACTTTTGCACTTGTATTAGTGTGGACAAAAACACTTTTTGCACTTGTGATAGTGTTGAAAAACCACTTTTCGCACTTGTGTTGGTGCAGGAAACCACTTTTGCACTTGTGTTGGTGCAGGAAACCACTTTTGCACTTGTATTAGTGTGGAAAAAACACTTTTTGCACTGGTGATAGTGTTGAAAACCACTTTTCGCACTTGTGTTAGTGTTGAAAAACCACTTTTCGCACTTGTGTTAGTGTTGAAAAACCACTTTTTGCACTTGTGTTGGTGCAGGAAACCACTTTTGCACTTGTATTAGTGTGGAAAAAACACTTTTTGCACTTGTGATAGTGTTGAAAAACCACTTTTCGCACTTGTGTTAGTGTTGAAAAACCACTTTTTGCACTTGTGTTGGTGCAGGAAACCACTTTTGCACTTGTATTAGTGTGGAAAAAACACTTTTTGCACTTGTGATAGTGTTGAAAAACCACTTTTCGCACTTGTGTTGGTGCAGGAAACCACTTTTGCACTTGTATTAGTGTGGAAAAAACACTTTTTGCACTTGTGATAGTGTTGAAAAAACCACTTTTCGCACTTGTGTTAGTGTTGAAAAACCACTTTTCGCACTTGTGTTTGTGTTGAAAAACCACTTTTCGCACTTGTGTTGGTGCAGGAAACCACTTTTGCACTTGTATTAGTGTGGAAAAAACACTTTTTGCACTTGTGATAGTGTTGAAAAACCACTTTTCGCACTGGTGTTAGTGTTGAAAAACCACTTTTCGCACTTGTGTTAGTGTTGAAAAATCACTTTTCGCACTTGTGTTGGTGCAGGAAACCACTTTTGCACTTGTATTAGTGTGGAAAAAACACTTTTAGCACTTGTGATAGTGTTGAAAAACCACTTTTCGCACTTGTGTTGGTGCAGGAAACCACTTTTGCACTTGTGTTGGTGCAGGAAACCACTTTTGCACTTGTATTAGTGTGGAAAAAAAACTTTTTGCACTTGTGATAGTGTTGAAAAACCACTTTTCGCACTTGTGTTAGTGTTGAAAAACCACTTTTCGCACTTGTGTTAGTGTTGAAAAACCACTTTTCGCACTTGTGTTGGTGCAGGAAACCACTTTTGCACTTGTATTAGTGTGGAAAAAACACTTTTTGCACTTGTGATAGTGTTGAAAAACCACTTTTTGCACTTGTGATAATGTTGAAAAACCACTTTTCGCACTTGTGTTAGTGTTGAAAAACCACTTTTCGCACTTGTGTTGGTGCAGGAAACCACTTTTGCACTTGTGTTGGTGCAGGAAACCACTTTTGCACTTGTATTAGTGTGGAAAAAACACTTTTTGCACTTGTGATAGTGTTGAAAAACCACTTTTCGCACTTGTGTTACTGTTGAAAAACCACTTTTCGCACTTGTGTTAGTGTTGAAAAACCACTTTTCGCACTTGTGTTGGTGCAGGAAACCACTTTTGCACTTGTATTAGTGTGGAAAAAACACTTTTTGCACTTGTGATAGTGTTGAAAAACCACTTTTCGCACTTGTGTTAGTGTTGAAAAACCACTTTTCGCACTTGTGTTGGTGCAGGAAACCACTTTTGCACTTGTATTAGTGTGGAAAAAACACTTTTTGCACTTGTGATAGTGTTGAAAAAACACTTTTCGCACTTGTGTTAGTGTTGAAAAACCACTTTTCGCACTTGTGTTGGTGCAGGAAACCACTTTTGCGCTTGTATTAGTGTGGAAAGACACTTTTTGCACTTGTGATAGTGTTGAAAAACCACTTTTCGCACTTGTGTTAGTGTTGAAAAACCACTTTTCGCACTTGTGTTGGTGCAGGAAACCACTTTTGCACTTGTATTAGTGTGGAAAAAACACTTTTTGCACTTGTGATAGTGTTGAAAAACCCCTTTTCGCACTTGTGTTAGTGTTGAAAAACCACTTTTCGCACCTGTGTTGGTGCAGGAAACCACTTTTGCACTTGTATTAGTGTGGAAAAAACACTTTTTGCACTTGTGATTGTGTTGAAAAACCACTTTTCGCACTTGTGTTAGTGTTGAAAAACCACTTTTCGCACTTGTGTTAGTGTTGAAAAACCACTTTTCGCACTTGTGTTGGTGCAGGAAACCACTTTTGCACTTGTATTAGTGTGGAAAAAACACTTTTTGCACTTGTGATAGTGTTGAAAAACCACTTTTCGCACTTGTGTTAGTGTTGAAAAACCACTTTTCGCACTTGTGTTAGTGTTGAAAAACCACTTTTCGCACTTGTGTTGGTGCAGGAAACCACTTTTGCACTTGTATTAGTGTGGACAAAAACACTTTTTGCACTTGTGATAGTGTTGAAAAACCACTTTTCGCACTTGTGTTGGTGCAGGAAACCACTTTTGCACTTGTGTTGGTGCAGGAAACCACTTTTGCACTTGTATTAGTGTGGAAAAAACACTTTTTGCACTGGTGATAGTGTTGAAAAACCACTTTTCGCACTTGTGTTAGTGTTGAAAAACCACTTTTCGCACTTGTGTTAGTGTTGAAAAACCACTTTTCACACTTGTGTTGGTGCAGGAAACCACTTTTGCACTTGTATTAGTGTGGAAAAAACACTTTTTGCACTTGTGATAGTGTTGAAAAACCACTTTTCGCACTTGTGTTAGTGTTGAAAAACCACTTTTTGCACTTGTGTTGGTGCAGGAAACCACTTTTGCACTTGTATTAGTGTGGAAAAAACACTTTTTGCACTTGTGATAGTGTTGAAAAACCACTTTTCGCACTTGTGTTGGTGCAGGAAACCACTTTTGCACTTGTATTAGTGTGGAAAAAACACTTTTTGCACTTGTGATAGTGTTGAAAAAACCACTTTTCGCACTTGTGTTAGTGTTGAAAAACCACTTTTCGCACTTGTGTTAGTGTTGAAAAACCACTTTTCGCACTTGTGTTGGTGCAGGAAACCACTTTTGCACTTGTATTAGTGTGGAAAAAACACTTTTTGCACTTGTGATAGTGTTGAAAAACCACTTTTCGCACTGGTGTTAGTGTTGAAAAACCACTTTTCGCACTTGTGTTAGTGTTGAAAAATCACTTTTCGCACTTGTGTTGGTGCAGGAAACCACTTTTGCACTTGTATTAGTGTGGAAAAAACACTTTTTGCACTTGTGATAGTGTTGAAAAACCACTTTTCGCACTTGTGTTGGTGCAGGAAACCACTTTTGCACTTGTGTTGGTGCAGGAAACCACTTTTGCACTTGTATTAGTGTGGAAAAAACACTTTTTGCACTTGTGATAGTGTTGAAAAACCACTTTTCGCACTTGTGTTAGTGTTGAAAAACCACTTTTCGCACTTGTGTTAGTGTTGAAAAACCACTTTTCGCACTTGTGTTGGTGCAGGAAACCACTTTTGCACTTGTATTAGTGTGGAAAAAACACTTTTTGCACTTGTGATAGTGTTGAAAAACCACTTTTTGCACTTGTGATAATGTTGAAAAACCACTTTTCGCACTTGTGTTAGTGTTGAAAAACCACTTTTCGCACTTGTGTTGGTGCAGGAAACCACTTTTGCACTTGTGTTGGTGCAGGAAACCACTTTTGCACTTGTATTAGTGTGGAAAAAACACTTTTTGCACTTGTGATAGTGTTGAAAAACCACTTTTCGCACTTGTGTTACTGTTGAAAAACCACTTTTCGCACTTGTGTTAGTGTTGAAAAACCACTTTTCGCACTTGTGTTGGTGCAGGAAACCACTTTTGCACTTGTATTAGTGTGGAAAAAACACTTTTTGCACTTGTGATAGTGTTGAAAAACCACTTTTCGCACTTGTGTTAGTGTTGAAAAACCACTTTTCGCACTTGTGTTGGTGTTGAAAAACCACTTTTCGCACTTGTGTTGGTGCAGGAAACCACTTTTGCACTTGTGTTGGTGCAGGAAACCACTTTTGCACTTGTATTAGTGTGGAAAAAACACTTTTTGCACTTGTGATAATGTTGAAAAACCACTTTTCGCACTTGTGTTAGTGTTGAAAAACCACTTTTCGCACTTGTGTTGGTGCAGGAAACCACTTTTGCACTTGTGTTGGTGCAGGAAACCACTTTTGCACTTGTATTAGTGTGGAAAAAACACTTTTTGCACTTGTGATAGTGTTGAAAAACCACTTTTCGCACTTGTGTTAGTGTTGAAAAACCACTTTTCGCACTTGTGTTAGTGTTGAAAAACCACTTTTCGCACTTGTGTTGGTGCAGGAAACCACTTTTGCACTTGTATTAGTGTGGAAAAAACACTTTTTGCACTTGTGATAGTGTTGAAAAACCACTTTTCGCACTTGTGTTAGTGTTGAAAAACCACTTTTCGCACTTGTGTTGGTGCAGGAAACCACTTTTGCACTTGTATTAGTGTGGAAAAAACACTTTTTGCACTTGTGATAGTGTTGAAAAACCACTTTTCGCACTTGTGTTAGTGTTGAAAAACCACTTTTCACACTTGTGTTGGTGCAGGAAACCACTTTTGCACTTGTATTAGTTTGGAAAAAACACTTTTTGCACTTGTGATAGTGTTGAAAAACCACTTTTCGCACTTGTGTTAGCGTTGAAAAACCACTTTTCGCACTTGTGTTGGTGCATGAAACCACTTTTGCACTTGTATTAGTGTGGAAAAAACACTTTTTGCACTTGTGATAGTGTTGAAAAACCACTTTTCGCACTTGTGTTAGTGTTGAAAAACCACTTTTCACACTTGTGTTAGTGTTGAAAAACCACTTTTCACACTTATGTTGGTGCAGGAAACCACTTTTGCACTTGTATTAGTTTGGAAAAAACACTTTTTGCACTTGTGTTAGCGTTGAAAAACCACTTTTCGCACTTGTGTTGGTGCATGAAACCACTTTTGCACTTGTATTAGTGTGGAAAAAACACTTTTTGCACTTGTGATAGTGTTGAAAAACCACTTTTCGCACTTGTGTTAGTGTTGAAAAACCACTTTTCGCACTTGTGTTAGTGTTGAAAAACCACTTTTCGCACTTGTGTTGGTGCAGGAAACCACTTTTGCACTTGTATTAGTGTGGAAAAAACACTTTTTGCACTTGTGGTAGTGTTGAAAAACCACTTTTCGCACTTGTGTTAGTGTTGAAAAACCACTTTTCGCACTTGTGTTGGTGCAGGAAACCACTTTTGCACTTGTGTTGGTGCAGGAAACCACTTTTGCACTTGTATTAGTGTGGAAAAAACACTTTTTGCACTGGTGATAGTGTTGAAAAACCACTTTTCGCACTTGTGTTAGTGTTGAAAAACCACTTTTCGCACTTGTGTTAGTGTTGAAAAACCACTTTTCGCACTTGTGTTGGTGCAGGAAACCACTTTTGCACTTGTATTAGTGTGGACAAAAACACTTTTTGCACTTGTGATAGTGTTGAAAAACCACTTTTTGCACTTGTGTTGGTGCAGGAAACCACTTTTGCACTTGTGTTGGTGCAGGAAACCACTTTTGCACTTGTATTAGTGTGGAAAAAACACTTTTTGCACTGGTGATAGTGTTGAAAAACCACTTTTCGCACTTGTGTTAGTGTTGAAAAACCACTTTTCGCACTTGTGTTAGTGTTGAAAAACCACTTTTCGCACTTGTGTTGGTGCAGGAAACCACTTTTGCACTTGTATTAGTGTGGAAAAAACACTTTTTGCACTTGTGATAGTGTTGAAAAACCACTTTTCGCACTTGTGTTAGTGTTGAAAAACCACTTTTTGCACTTGTGTTGGTGCAGGAAACCACTTTTGCACTTGTATTAGTGTGGAAAAAACACTTTTTGCACTTGTGATAGTGTTGAAAAACCACTTTTCGCACTTGTGTTAGTGTTGAAAAACCACTTTTTGCACTTGTGTTGGTGCAGGAAACCACTTTTGCACTTGTATTAGTGTGGAAAAAACACTTTTTGCACTTGTGATAGTGTTGAAAAACCACTTTTCGCACTTGTGTTGGTGCAGGAAACCACTTTTGCACTTGTATTAGTGTGGAAAAAACACTTTTTGCACTTGTGATAGTGTTGAAAAAACCACTTTTCGCACTTGTGTTAGTGTTGAAAAACCACTTTTCGCACTTGTGTTAGTGTTGAAAAACCACTTTTCGCACTTGTGTTGGTGCAGGAAACCACTTTTGCACTTGTATTAGTGTGGAAAAAACACTTTTTGCACTTGTGATAGTGTTGAAAAACCACTTTTCGCACTGGTGTTAGTGTTGAAAAACCACTTTTCGCACTTGTGTTAGTGTTGAAAAATCACTTTTCGCACTTGTGTTGGTGCAGGAAACCACTTTTGCACTTGTATTAGTGTGGAAAAAACACTTTTTGCACTTGTGATAGTGTTGAAAAACCACTTTTCGCACTTGTGTTGGTGCAGGAAACCACTTTTGCACTTGTGTTGGTGCAGGAAACCACTTTTGCACTTGTATTAGTGTGGAAAAAACACTTTTTGCACTTGTGATAGTGTTGAAAAACCACTTTTCGCACTTGTGTTAGTGTTGAAAAACCACTTTTCGCACTTGTGTTAGTGTTGAAAAACCACTTTTCGCACTTGTGTTGGTGCAGGAAACCACTTTTGCACTTGTATTAGTGTGGAAAAAACACTTTTTGCACTTGTGATAGTGTTGAAAAACCACTTTTTGCACTTGTGATAATGTTGAAAAACCACTTTTCGCACTTGTGTTAGTGTTGAAAAACCACTTTTCGCACTTGTGTTGGTGCAGGAAACCACTTTTGCACTTGTGTTGGTGCAGGAAACCACTTTTGCACTTGTATTAGTGTGGAAAAAACACTTTTTGCACTTGTGATAGTGTTGAAAAACCACTTTTCGCACTTGTGTTACTGTTGAAAAACCACTTTTCGCACTTGTGTTAGTGTTGAAAAACCACTTTTCGCACTTGTGTTGGTGCAGGAAACCACTTTTGCACTTGTATTAGTGTGGAAAAAACACTTTTTGCACTTGTGATAGTGTTGAAAAACCACTTTTCGCACTTGTGTTAGTGTTGAAAAACCACTTTTCGCACTTGTGTTGGTGTTGAAAAACCACTTTTCGCACTTGTGTTGGTGCAGGAAACCACTTTTGCACTTGTGTTGGTGCAGGAAACCACTTTTGCACTTGTATTAGTGTGGAAAAAAACACTTTTTGCACTTGTGATAATGTTGAAAAACCACTTTTCGCACTTGTGTTAGTGTTGAAAAACCACTTTTCGCACTTGTGTTGGTGCAGGAAACCACTTTTGCACTTGTGTTGGTGCAGGAAACCACTTTTGCACTTGTATTAGTGTGGAAAAAACACTTTTTGCACTTGTGATAGTGTTGAAAAACCACTTTTCGCACTTGTGTTAGTGTTGAAAAACCACTTTTCGCACTTGTGTTAGTGTTGAAAAACCACTTTTCGCACTTGTGTTGGTGCAGGAAACCACTTTTGCACTTGTATTAGTGTGGAAAAAACACTTTTTGCACTTGTGATAGTGTTGAAAAACCACTTTTCGCACTTGTGTTAGTGTTGAAAAACCACTTTTCGCACTTGTGTTGGTGCAGGAAACCACTTTTGCACTTGTATTAGTGTGGAAAAAACACTTTTTGCACTTGTGATAGTGTTGAAAAACCACTTTTCGCACTTGTGTTAGTGTTGAAAAACCACTTTTCACACTTGTGTTGGTGCAGGAAACCACTTTTGCACTTGTATTAGTTTGGAAAAAACACTTTTTGCACTTGTGATAGTGTTGAAAAACCACTTTTCGCACTTGTGTTAGCGTTGAAAAACCACTTTTCGCACTTGTGTTGGTGCATGAAACCACTTTTGCACTTGTATTAGTGTGGAAAAAACACTTTTTGCACTTGTGATAGTGTTGAAAAACCACTTTTCGCACTTGTGTTAGTGTTGAAAAACCACTTTTCACACTTATGTTGGTGCAGGAAACCACTTTTGCACTTGTATTAGTTTGGAAAAAACACTTTTTGCACTTGTGATAGTGTTGAAAAACCACTTTTCGCACTGGTGTTAGTGTTGAAAAACCACTTTTCGCACTTGTGTTAGTGTTGAAAAATCACTTTTCGCACTTGTGTTGGTGCAGGAAACCACTTTTGCACTTGTATTAGTGTGGAAAAAACACTTTTTGCACTTGTGATAGTGTTGAAAAACCACTTTTCGCACTTGTGTTGGTGCAGGAAACCACTTTTGCACTTGTGTTGGTGCAGGAAACCACTTTTGCACTTGTATTAGTGTGGAAAAAACACTTTTTGCACTTGTGATAGTGTTGAAAAACCACTTTTCGCACTTGTGTTAGTGTTGAAAAACCACTTTTCGCACTTGTGTTAGTGTTGAAAAACCACTTTTCGCACTTGTGTTGGTGCAGGAAACCACTTTTGCACTTGTATTAGTGTGGAAAAAACACTTTTTGCACTTGTGATAGTGTTGAAAAACCACTTTTTGCACTTGTGATAATGTTGAAAAACCACTTTTCGCACTTGTGTTAGTGTTGAAAAACCACTTTTCGCACTTGTGTTGGTGCAGGAAACCACTTTTGCACTTGTGTTGGTGCAGGAAACCACTTTTGCACTTGTATTAGTGTGGAAAAAACACTTTTTGCACTTGTGATAGTGTTGAAAAACCACTTTTCGCACTTGTGTTACTGTTGAAAAACCACTTTTCGCACTTGTGTTAGTGTTGAAAAACCACTTTTCGCACTTGTGTTGGTGCAGGAAACCACTTTTGCACTTGTATTAGTGTGGAAAAAACACTTTTTGCACTTGTGATAGTGTTGAAAAACCACTTTTCGCACTTGTGTTAGTGTTGAAAAACCACTTTTCGCACTTGTGTTGGTGTTGAAAAACCACTTTTCGCACTTGTGTTGGTGCAGGAAACCACTTTTGCACTTGTGTTGGTGCAGGAAACCACTTTTGCACTTGTATTAGTGTGGAAAAAACACTTTTTGCACTTGTGATAATGTTGAAAAACCACTTTTCGCACTTGTGTTAGTGTTGAAAAACCACTTTTCGCACTTGTGTTGGTGCAGGAAACCACTTTTGCACTTGTGTTGGTGCAGGAAACCACTTTTGCACTTGTATTAGTGTGGAAAAAACACTTTTTGCACTTGTGATAGTGTTGAAAAACCACTTTTCGCACTTGTGTTAGTGTTGAAAAACCACTTTTCGCACTTGTGTTAGTGTTGAAAAACCACTTTTCGCACTTGTGTTGGTGCAGGAAACCACTTTTGCACTTGTATTAGTGTGGAAAAAACACTTTTTGCACTTGTGATAGTGTTGAAAAACCACTTTTCGCACTTGTGTTAGTGTTGAAAAACCACTTTTCGCACTTGTGTTGGTGCAGGAAACCACTTTTGCACTTGTATTAGTGTGGAAAAAACACTTTTTGCACTTGTGATAGTGTTGAAAAACCACTTTTCGCACTTGTGTTAGTGTTGAAAAACCACTTTTCACACTTGTGTTGGTGCAGGAAACCACTTTTGCACTTGTATTAGTTTGGAAAAAACACTTTTTGCACTTGTGATAGTGTTGAAAAACCACTTTTCGCACTTGTGTTAGCGTTGAAAAACCACTTTTCGCACTTGTGTTGGTGCATGAAACCACTTTTGCACTTGTATTAGTGTGGAAAAAACACTTTTTGCACTTGTGATAGTGTTGAAAAACCACTTTTCGCACTTGTGTTAGTGTTGAAAAACCACTTTTCACACTTATGTTGGTGCAGGAAACCACTTTTGCACTTGTATTAGTTTGGAAAAAACACTTTTTGCACTTGTGTTAGCGTTGAAAAACCACTTTTCGCACTTGTGTTGGTGCATGAAACCACTTTTGTACTTGTATTAGTGTGGAAAAAACACTTTTTGCACTTGTGATAGTGTTGAAAAACCACTTTTCGCACTTGTGTTAGTGTTGAAAAACCACTTTTCGCACTTGTGTTAGTGTTGAAAAACCACTTTTCGCACTTGTGTTGGTGCAGGAAACCACTTTTGCACTTGTATTAGTGTGGAAAAAACACTTTTTGCACTTGTGGTAGTGTTGAAAAACCACTTTTCGCACTTGTGTTAGTGTTGAAAAACCACTTTTCGCACTTGTGTTGGTGCAGGAAACCACTTTTGCACTTGTGTTGGTGCAGGAAACCACTTTTGCACTTGTATTAGTGTGGAAAAAACACTTTTTGCACTGGTGATAGTGTTGAAAAACCACTTTTCGCACTTGTGTTAGTGTTGAAAAACCACTTTTCGCACTTGTGTTAGTGTTGAAAAACCACTTTTCGCACTTGTGTTGGTGCAGGAAACCACTTTTGCACTTGTATTAGTGTGGACAAAAACACTTTTTGCACTTGTGATAGTGTTGAAAAACCACTTTTCGCACTTGTGTTGGTGCAGGAAACCACTTTTGCACTTGTGTTGGTGCAGGAAACCACTTTTGCACTTGTATTAGTGTGGAAAAAACACTTTTTGCACTGGTGATAGTGTTGAAAAACCACTTTTCGCACTTGTGTTAGTGTTGAAAAACCACTTTTCGCACTTGTGTTAGTGTTGAAAAACCACTTTTCGCACTTGTGTTGGTGCAGGAAACCACTTTTGCACTTGTATTAGTGTGGAAAAAACACTTTTTGCACTTGTGATAGTGTTGAAAAACCACTTTTCGCACTTGTGTTAGTGTTGAAAAACCACTTTTTGCACTTGTGTTGGTGCAGGAAACCACTTTTGCACTTGTATTAGTGTGGAAAAAACACTTTTTGCACTTGTGATAGTGTTGAAAAACCACTTTTCGCACTTGTGTTGGTGCAGGAAACCACTTTTGCACTTGTATTAGTGTGGAAAAAACACTTTTTGCACTTGTGATAGTGTTGAAAAACCACTTTTTGCACTTGTGTTAGTGTTGAAAAACCACTTTTCGCACTTGTGTTAGTGTTGAAAAACCACCTTTCGCACTTGTGTTGGTGCAGGAAACCACTTTTGCACTTGTATTAGTGTGGAAAAAACACTTTTTGCACTTGTGATAGTGTTGAAAAAACACTTTTCGCACTTGTGTTAGTGTTGAAAAACCACTTTTCGCACCTGTGTTGGTGCAGGAAACCATTTTTGCGCTTGTATTAGTGTGGAAAGACACTTTTTGCACTTGTGATAGTGTTGAAAAACCACTTTTCGCACTTGTGTTAGTGTTGAAAAACCACTTTTCGCACTTGTGTTGGTGCAGGAAACCACTTTTGCACTTGTATTAGTGTGGAAAAAACACTTTTTGCACTTGTGATAGTGTTGAAAAACCACTTTTCACACTTGTGTTAGTGTTGAAAAACCACTTTTCGCACTTGTGTTAGTGTTGAAAAACCACTTTTCGCACTTGTGTTGGTGCAGGAAACCACTTTTGCACTTGTATTAGTGTGGACAAAAACACTTTTTGCACTTGTGATAGTGTTGAAAAACCACTTTTCGCACTTGTGTTGGTGCAGGAAACCACTTTTGCACTTGTATTAGTGTGGAAAAAACACTTTTTGCACTTGTGATAGTGTTGAAAAACCACTTTTCGCACTTGTGTTAGTGTTGAAAAACCACTTTTCGCACTTATGTTAGTGTTGAAAAACCACTTTTCGCACTTGTGTTGGTGCAGGAAACCACTTTTGCACTTGTATTAGTGTGGAAAAAACACTTTTTGCACTTGTGATAGTGTTGAAAAACCACTTTTCGCACTTGTGTTAGTGTTGAAAAACCACTTTTCGCACTTGTGTTAGTGTTGAAAAACCACTTTTCGCACTTGTGTTGGTGCAGGAAACCACTTTTGCACTTGTATTAGTGTGGAAAAAACACTTTTTGCACTTGTGATAGTGTTGAAAAACCACTTTTTGCACTGGTGTTAGTGTTGAAAAACCACTTTTCGCACTTGTGTTAGTGTTGAAAAACCACTTTTCGCACTTGTGTTGGTGCAGGAAACCACTTTTGCACTTGTATTAGTGTGGAAAAAACACTTTTTGCACTTGTGGTAGTGTTGAAAAACCACTTTTCGCACTTGTGTTGGTGCAGGAAACCACTTTTGCACTTGTGTTGGTGCAGGAAACCACTTTTGCACTTGTATTAGTGTGGAAAAAACACTTTTTGCACTTGTGATAGTGTTGAAAAACCACTTTTCGCACTTGTGTTAGTGTTGAAAAACCACTTTTCGCACTTGTGTTGGTGCAGGAAACCACTTTTGCACTTGTATTAGTGTGGAAAAAACACTTTTTGCACTTGTGATAGTGTTGAAAAACCACTTTTTGCACTTGTGAAAATGTTTGAAAAACCACTTTTCGCACTTGTGTTAGTGTTGAAAAACCACTTTTCGCACTTGTGTTGGTGCAGGCAACCACTTTTGCACTTGTGTTGGTGCAGGAAACCACTTTTGCACTTGTATTGGTGTGGAAAAAACACTTTTTGCACTTGTGATAGTGTTGAAAAACCACTTTTCGCACTTGTGTTAGTGTTGAAAAACCACTTTTCGCACTTGTGTTAGTGTTGAAAAACCACTTTTTGCATTTGTGTTGGTGCAGGAAACCACTTTTGCACTTGTATTAGTGTGGAAAAAACACTTTTTGCACTTGTGATAGTGTTGAAAAAACACTTTTCACACTTGTGTTAGTGTTGAAAAACCACTTTTCGCACTTGTGTTGGTGCAGGAAACCACTTTTGAGCTTGTATTAGTGTGGAAAGACACTTTTTGCACTTGTGATAGTGTTGAAAAACCACTTTTCGCACTTGTGTTAGTGTTGAAAAACCACTTTTCGCACTTGTGTTGGTGCAGGAAACCACTTTTGCACTTGTATTAGTGTGGAAAAAACACTTTTTGCACTTGTGATAGTGTTGAAAAACCACTTTTCGCACTTGTGTTAGTGTTGAAAAACCACTTTTCACACTTGTGTTGGTGCAGGAAACCACATTTGCACTTGTATTAGTTTGGAAAAAACACTTTTTGCACTTGTGATAGTGTTGAAAAACCACTTTTCGCACTTGTGTTAGCGTTGAAAAACCACTTTTCGCACTTGTGTTGGTGCATGAAACCACTTTTGCACTTGTATTAGTGTGGAAAAAACACTTTTTGCACTTGTGATAGTGTTGAAAAACCACTTTTCGCACTTGTGTTAGTGTTGAAAAACCACTTTTCGCACTTGTGTTAGTGTTGAAAAACCACTTTTCGCACTTGTATTGGTGCAGGAAACCACTTTTGCACTTGTGTTGGTGCAGGAAACCACTTTTGCACTTGTATTAGTGTGGAAAAAACACTTTTTGCACTTGTGATTGTGTTGAAAAACCACTTTTCGCACTTGTGTTAGTGCAGGAAACCACTTTTGCACTTGTATTAGTGTGAAAAAAACACTTTTTGCACTTGTGATAGTGTTGAAAACCACTTTTCGCACTTGTGTTGGTGCAGGAAACCACTTTTGCACTTGTATTAGTGTGGAAAAAACACTTTTTGCACTTGTGATAGTGTTGAAAAACCACTTTTCGCACTTGTGTTAGTGTTGAAAAACCACTTTTCGCACTTGTGTTGGTGCATGAAACCACTTTTGCACTTGTATTAGTGTGGACAAAAACACTTTTTGCACTTGTGATAGTGTTGAAAAACCACTTTTCGCACTTGTGTTGGTGCAGGAAACCACTTTTGCACTTGTGTTGGTGCAGGAAACCACTTTTGCACTTGTATTAGTGTGGAAAAAACACTTTTTGCACTGGTGATAGTGTTGAAAAACCACTTTTCGCACTTGTGTTAGTGTTGAAAAACCACTTTTCGCACTTGTGTTAGTGTTGAAAAACCACTTTTCGCACTTGTGTTGGTGCAGGAAACCACTTTTGCACTTGTATTAGTGTGGAAAAAACACTTTTTGCACTTGTGATAGTGTTGAAAAACCACTTTTCGCACTTGTGTTAGTGTTGAAAAACCACTTTTTGCACTTGTGTTGGTGCAGGAAACCACTTTTGCACTTGTATTATTGTGGAAAAAACACTTTTTGCACTTGTGATAGTGTTGAAAAACCACTTTTCGCACTTGTGTTGGTGCAGGAAACCACTTTTGCACTTGTATTAGTGTGGAAAAAACACTTTTTGCACTTGTGATAGTGTTGAAAAACCACTTTTTGCACTTGTGTTAGTGTTGAAAAACCACTTTTCGCACTTGTGTTAGTGTTGAAAAACCACTTTTCGCACTTGTGTTGGTGCAGGAAACCACTTTTGCACTTGTATTAGTGTGGAAAAAACACTTTTTGCACTTGTGATAGTGTTGAAAAAACACTTTTCGCACTTGTGTTAGTGTTGAAAAACCACTTTTCGCACTTGTGTTGGTGCAGGAAACCATTTTTGCGCTTGTATTAGTGTGGAAAGACACTTTTTGCACTTGTGATAGTGTTGAAAAACCACTTTTCGCACTTGTGTTAGTGTTGAAAAACCACTTTTCGCACTTGTGTTGGTGCAGGAAACCACTTTTGCACTTGTATTAGTGTGGAAAAAACACTTTTTGCACTTGTGATAGTGTTGAAAAACCCCTTTTCGCACTTATGTTAGTGTTGAAAAACCACTTTTCGCACCTGTGTTGGTGCAGGAAACCACTTTTGCACTTGTATTAGTGTGGAAAAAACACTTTTTGCACTTGTGATTGTGTTGAAAAACCACTTTTCGCACTTGTGTTAGTGTTGAAAAACCACTTTTCGCACTTGTGTTAGTGTTGAAAAACCACTTTTCGCACTTGTGTTGGTGCAGGAAACCACTTTTGCACTTGTATTAGTGTGGAAAAAACACTTTTTGCACTTGTGATAGTGTTGAAAAACCACTTTTCACACTTGTGTTAGTGTTGAAAAACCACTTTTCGCACTTGTGTTAGTGTTGAAAAACCACTTTTCGCACTTGTGTTGGTGCAGGAAACCACTTTTGCACTTGTATTAGTGTGGACAAAAACACTTTTTGCACTTGTGATAGTGTTGAAAAACCACTTTTCGCACTTGTGTTGGTGCAGGAAACCACTTTTGCACTTGTATTAGTGTGGAAAAAACACTTTTTGCACTTGTGATAGTGTTGAAAAACCACTTTTCGCACTTGTGTTAGTGTTGAAAAACCACTTTTCGCACTTATGTTAGTGTTGAAAAACCACTTTTCGCACTTGTGTTGGTGCAGGAAACCACTTTTGCACTTGTATTAGTGTGGAAAAAACACTTTTTGCACTTGTGATAGTGTTGAAAAACCACTTTTCGCACTTGTGTTAGTGTTGAAAAACCACTTTTCGCACTTGTGTTAGTGTTGAAAAACCACTTTTCGCACTTGTGTTGGTGCAGGAAACCACTTTTGCACTTGTATTAGTGTGGAAAAAACACTTTTTGCACTTGTGATAGTGTTGAAAAACCACTTTTTGCACTGGTGTTAGTGTTGAAAAACCACTTTTCGCACTTGTGTTAGTGTTGAAAAACCACTTTTCGCACTTGTGTTGGTGCAGGAAACCACTTTTGCACTTGTATTAGTGTGGAAAAAACACTTTTTGCACTTGTGGTAGTGTTGAAAAACCACTTTTCGCACTTGTGTTGGTGCAGGAAACCACTTTTGCACTTGTGTTGGTGCAGGAAACCACTTTTGCACTTGTATTAGTGTGGAAAAAACACTTTTTGCACTTGTGATAGTGTTGAAAAACCACTTTTCGCACTTGTGTTAGTGTTGAAAAACCACTTTTCGCACTTGTGTTGGTGCAGGAAACCACTTTTGCACTTGTATTAGTGTGGAAAAAACACTTTTTGCACTTGTGATAGTGTTGAAAAACCACTTTTTGCACTTGTGAAAATGTTTGAAAAACCACTTTTCGCACTTGTGTTAGTGTTGAAAAACCACTTTTCGCACTTGTGTTGGTGCAGGCAACCACTTTTGCACTTGTGTTGGTGCAGGAAACCACTTTTGCACTTGTATTGGTGTGGAAAAAACACTTTTTGCACTTGTGATAGTGTTGAAAAACCACTTTTCGCACTTGTGTTAGTGTTGAAAAACCACTTTTCGCACTTGTGTTAGTGTTGAAAAACCACTTTTCGCATTTGTGTTGGTGCAGGAAACCACTTTTGCACTTGTATTAGTGTGGAAAAAACACTTTTTGCACTTGTGATAGTGTTGAAAAAACACTTTTCACACTTGTGTTAGTGTTGAAAAACCACTTTTCGCACTTGTGTTGGTGCAGGAAACCACTTTTGAGCTTGTATTAGTGTGGAAAGACACTTTTTGCACTTGTGATAGTGTTGAAAAACCACTTTTCGCACTTGTGTTAGTGTTGAAAAACCACTTTTCGCACTTGTGTTGGTGCAGGAAACCACTTTTGCACTTGTATTAGTGTGGAAAAAACACTTTTTGCACTTGTGATAGTGTTGAAAAACCACTTTTCGCACTTGTGTTAGTGTTGAAAAACCACTTTTCACACTTGTGTTGGTGCAGGAAACCACATTTGCACTTGTATTAGTTTGGAAAAAACACTTTTTGCACTTGTGATAGTGTTGAAAAACCACTTTTCGCACTTGTGTTAGCGTTGAAAAACCACTTTTCGCACTTGTGTTGGTGCATGAAACCACTTTTGCACTTGTATTAGTGTGGAAAAAACACTTTTTGCACTTGTGATAGTGTTGAAAAACCACTTTTCGCACTTGTGTTAGTGTTGAAAAACCACTTTTCGCACTTGTGTTAGTGTTGAAAAACCACTTTTCGCACTTGTGTTGGTGCAGGAAACCACTTTTGCACTTGTATTAGTGTGGAAAAAACACTTTTTGCACTTGTGATAGTGTTGAAAAACCACTTTTCGCACTTGTGTTAGTGTTGAAAAACCACTTTTCGCACTTGTGTTAGTGTTGAAAAACCACTTTTCGCACTTGTATTGGTGCAGGAAACCACTTTTGCACTTGTGTTGGTGCAGGAAACCACTTTTGCACTTGTATTAGTGTGGAAAAAACACTTTTTGCACTTGTGATTGTGTTGAAAAACCACTTTTCGCACTTGTGTTAGTGCAGGAAACCACTTTTGCACTTGTATTAGTGTGAAAAAAACACTTTTTGCACTTGTGATAGTGTTGAAAACCACTTTTCGCACTTGTGTTGGTGCAGGAAACCACTTTTGCACTTGTATTAGTGTGGAAAAAACACTTTTTGCACTTGTGATAGTGTTGAAAAACCACTTTTCGCACTTGTGTTAGTGTTGAAAAACCACTTTTCGCACTTGTGTTAGTGTTGAAAAACCACTTTTTGCCCTTGTGTTGGTGCAGGAAACCACTTTTGCACTTGTATTAGTGTGGAAAAAACACTTTTTGCACTTGTGATAGAGTTGAAAAACCACTTTTCGCACTTGTGTTAGTGTTGAAAAACCACTTTTCGCACTTGTGTTGGTGTTGAAAAACCACTTTTCGCACTTGTGTTGGTGCAGGAAACCACTTTTGCACTTGTATTAGTGTGGAAAAAACACTTTTTGCACTTGTGATAGTGTTGAAAAACCACTTTTCGCACTTGTGTTAGTGTTGAAAAACCACTTTTCGCACTTGTGTTGGTGCAGGAAACCACTTTTGCACTTGTATTAGTGTGGAAAAAACACTTTTTGCACTTGTGATAGTGTTGAAAAACCACTTTTCGCACTTGTGTTAGTGTTGAAAAACCACTTTTCGCACTTGTGTTAGTGTTGAAAAACCACTTTTCGCACTTGTGTTGGTGCAGGAAACCACTTTTGCACTTGTGATAATGTTGAAAAACCACTTTTCGCACTTGTGTTGGTGCAGGAAACCACTTTTGCACTTGTGTTGGTGCCGGAAACCACTTTTGCACTTGTATTAGTGTGGAAAAAACACTTTTTGCACTGGTGATAGTGTTGAAAAACCACTTTTCGCACTTGTGTTAGTGTTGAAAAACCACTTTTCGCACTTGTGTTAGTGTTGAAAAACCACTTTTCGCACTTGTGTTGGTGCAAGAAACCACTTTTGCACTTGTATTAGTGTGGAAAAAACACTTTTTGCACTTGTGATAGTGTTGAAAAACCACTTTTCGCACTTGTGTTAGTGTTGAAAAACCACTTTTCGCACTTGTGTTGGTGCAGGAAACCACTTTTGCACTTGTATTAGTGTGGAAAAAACACTTTTTGCACTTGTGATAGTGTTGAAAAACCACTTTTCGCACTTGTGTTAGTGTTGAAAAACTACTTTTCGCACTTGTGTTAGTGTTGAAAAACCACTTTTCGCACTTGTGTTGGTGCAGGAAACCACTTTTGCACTTGTATTAGTGTGGAAAAAACACTTTTTGCACTTGTGATAGTGTTGAAAAACCACTTTTTGCACTGGTGTTAGTGTTGAAAAACCACTTTTCGCACTTGTGTTAGTGTTGAAAAACCACTTTTCGCACTTGTATTGGTGCAGGAAACCACTTTTGCACTTGTATTAGTGTGGAAAAAACACTTTTTGCACTTGTGGTAGTGTTGAAAAACCACTTTTCGCACTTGTGTTGGTGCAGGAAACCACTTTTGCACTTGTGTTGGTGCAGGAAACCACTTTTGCACTTGTATTAGTGTGGAAAAAACACTTTTTGCACTTGTGATAGTGTTGAAAAACCACTTTTCGCACTTGTGTTAGTGTTGAAAAACCACTTTTCGCACTTGTGTTAGTGTTGAAAAACCACTTTTCGCACTTGTGTTGGTGCAGGAAACCACTTTTGCACTTGTATTAGTGTGGAAAAAACACTTTTTGCACTTGTGATAGTGTTGAAAAACCACTTTTTGCACTTGTGATAATGTTTGAAAAACCACTTTTCGCACTTGTGTTAGTGTTGAAAAACCACTTTTCGCACTTGTGTTGGTGCAGGAAACCACTTTTGCACTTGTATTAGTGTGGAAAAAACACTTTTTGCACTTGTGATAGTGTTGAAAAACCACTTTTCGCACTTGTGTTAGTGTTGAAAAACCACTTTTCGCACTTGTGTTAGTGTTGAAAAACCACTTTTCGCACTTGTGTTGGTGCAGGAAACCACTTTTGCGCTTGTATTAGTGTGGAAAAACACTTTTTGCACTTGTGATAGTGTTGAAAAACCACTTTTCGCACTTGTGTTAGTGTTGAAAAACCACTTTTCGCACTTGTGTTGGTGCAGGAAACCACTTTTGCACTTGTATTAGTGTGGAAAAAACACTTTTTGCACTTGTGATAGTGTTGAAAAACCCCTTTTCGCACTTGTGTTAGTGTTGAAAAACCACTTTTCGCACCTGTGTTGGTGCAGGAAACCACTTTTGCATTTGTATTAGTGTGGAAAAAACACTTTTTGCACTTGTGATAGTATTGAAAAACCACTTTTCGCACTTGTGTTAGTGTTGAAAAACCACTTTTCGCACTTGTGTTAGTGTTGAAAAACCACTTTTCGCACTTGTGTTGGTGCAGGAAACCACTTTTGCACTTGTATTAGTGTGGAAAAAACACTTTTTGCACTTGTGATAGTGTTGAAAAACCACTTTTTGCACTGGTGTTAGTGTTGAAAAACCACTTTTCGCACTTGTGTTAGTGTTGAAAAACCACTTTTCGCACTTGTGTTGGTGCAGGAAACCACTTTTGCACTTGTATTAGTGTGGAAAAAACACTTTTTGCACTTGTGGTAGTGTTGAAAAACCACTTTTCGCACTTGTGTTGGTGCAGGAAACCACTTTTGCACTTGTGTTGGTGCAGGAAACCACTTTTGCACTTGTATTAGTGTGGAAAAAACACTTTTTGCACTTGTGATAGTGTTGAAAACCCACTTTTCGCACTTGTGTTAGTGTTGAAAAACCACTTTTCGCACTTGTGTTAGTATTGAAAAACCACTTTTCGCACTTGTGTTGGTGCAGGAAACCACTTTTGCACATGTATTAGTGTGGAAAAAACACTTTTTGCACTTGTGATAGTGTTGAAAAACCACTTTTTGCACTTGTGATAATGTTTGAAAAACCACTTTTCGCACTTGTGTTAGTGTTGAAAAACCACTTTTCGCACTTGTGTTGGTGCAGGCAACCACTTTTGCACTTGTGTTGGTGCAGGAAACCACTTTTGCACTTGTATTAGTGTGGAAAAAACACTTTTTGCACTTGTGATAGTGTTGAAAAACCACTTTTCGCACTTGTGTTAGTGTTGAAAAACCACTTTTCGCACTTGTGTTAGTGTTGAAAAACCACTTTTCGCACTTGTGTTGGTGCAGGAAACCACTTTTGCACTTGTATTAGTGTGGAAAAAACACTTTTTGCACTTGTGATAGTGTTGAAAAAACACTTTTCGCACTTGTGTTAGTGTTGAAAAACCACTTTTCGCACTTGTGTTGGTGCAGGAAACCACTTTTGCGCTTGTATTAGTGTGGAAAGACACTTTTTGCACTTGTGATAGTGTTGAAAAACCACTTTTCGCACTTGTGTTAGTGTTGAAAAACCACTTTTCGCACTTGTGTTGGTGCAGGAAACCACTTTTGCACTTCTATTAGTGTGGAAAAAACACTTTTTGCACTTGTGATAGTGTTGAAAAACCCCTTTTCGCACTTGTGTTAGTGTTGAAAAACCACTTTTCGCACCTGTGTTGGTGCAGGAAACCACTTTTGCACTTGTATTAGTGTGGAAAAAACACTTTTTGCACTTGTGATTGTGTTGAAAAACCACTTTTCGCACTTGTGTTAGTGTTGAAAAACCACTTTTCGCACTTGTGTTAGTGTTGAAAAACCACTTTGCACTTGTATTAGTGTTGAAAAACCACTTTTCGCACTTGTGTTGGTGCAGGAAACCACTTTTGCACTTGTATTAGTGTGGACAAAAACACTTTTTGCACTTGTGATAGTGTTGAAAAACCACTTTTCGCACTTGTGTTAGTGTTGAAAAAACACTTTTTGCACTTGTGATAGTGTTGAAAAACCACTTTTCGCACTTGTGTTAGTGTTGAAAAACCACTTTTCGCACTTGTGTTAGTGTTGAAAAACCACTTTTCGCACTTGTGTTGGTGCAGGAAACCACTTTTGCACTTGTATTAGTGTGGACAAAAACACTTTTTGCACTTGTGATAGTGTTGAAAAACCACTTTTCGCACTTGTGTTGGTGCAGGAAACCACTTTTGCACTTGTGTTGGTGCAGGAAACCACTTTTGCACTTGTATTAGTGTGGAAAAAACACTTTTTGCACTGGTGATAGTGTTGAAAAACCACTTTTCGCACTTGTGTTAGTGTTGAAAAACCACTTTTCGCACTTGTGTTAGTGTTGAAAAACCACTTTTCGCACTTGTGTTGGTGCAGGAAACCACTTTTGCACTTGTATTAGTGTGGAAAAAACACTTTTTGCACTTGTGATAGTGTTGAAAAACAACTTTTCGCACTTGTGTTAGTGTTGAAAAACCACTTTTTGCACTTGTGTTGGTGCAGGAAACCACTTTTGCACTTGTATTAGTGTGGAAAAAACACTTTTTGCACTTGTGATAGTGTTGAAAAACCACTTTTCGCACTTGTGTTGGTGCAGGAAACCACTTTTGCACTTGTATTAGTGTGGAAAAAACACTTTTTGCACTTGTGATAGTGTTGAAAAACCACTTTTCGCACTTGTGTTAGTGTTGAAAAACCACTTTTCGCACTTGTGTTAGTGTTGAAAAACCACTTTTCGCACTTGTGTTGGTGCAGGAAACCACTTTTGCACTTGTATTAGTGTGGAAAAAACACTTTTTGCACTTGTGATAGTGTTGAAAAACCACTTTTTGCACTTGTGATAATGTTGAAAAACCACTTTTCGCACTTGTGTTAGTGTTGAAAAACCACTTTTCGCACTTGTGTTGGTGCAGGAAACCACTTTTGCACTTGTGTTGGTGCAGGAAACCACTTTTGCACATGTATTAGTGTGGAAAAAACACTTTTTGCACTTGTGATAGTGTTGAAAAACCACTTTTCGCACTTGTGTTAGTGTTGAAAAACCACTTTTCGCACTTGTGTTAGTGTTGAAAAACCACTTTTCGAACTTGTGTTGGTGCAGGAAACCACTTTTGCACTTGTATTAGTGTGGAAAAAACACTTTTTGCACTTGTGATAGTGTTGAAAAACCACTTTTCGCACTTGTGTTAGTGTTGAAAAACCACTTTTCGCACTTGTGTTGGTGTTGAAAAACCACTTTTCGCACTTGTGTTGGTGCAGGAAACCACTTTTGCACTTGTGTTGGTGCAGGAAACCACTTTTGCACTTGTATTAGTGTGGAAAAAACACTTTTTGCACTTGTGATAATGTTGAAAAACCACTTTTCGCACTTGTGTTAGTGTTGAAAAACCACTTTTCGCACTTGTGTTGGTGCAGGAAACCACTTTTGCACTTGTGTTGGTGCAGGAAACCACTTTTGCACTTGTATTAGTGTGGAAAAAACACTTTTTGCACTTGTGATAGTGTTGAAAAACCACTTTTCGCACTTGTGTTAGTGTTGAAAAACCACTTTTCACACTTGTGTTAGTGTTGAAAAACCACTTTTCGCACTTGTGTTGGTGCAGGAAACCACTTTTGTACTTGTATTAGTGTGGAAAAAACACTTTTTGCACTTGTGATAGTGTTGAAAAACCACTTTTCGCACTTGTGTTAGTGTTGAAAAACCACTTTTCGCACTTGTGTTGGTGCAGGAAACCACTTTTGCACTTGTATTAGTTTGGAAAAAACACTTTTTGCACTTGTGATAGTGTTGAAAAACCACTTTTCGCACTTGTGTTAGCGTTGAAAAACCACTTTTCGCACTTGTGTTGGTGCATGAAACCACTTTTGCACTTGTATTAGTGTGGAAAAAACACTTTTTGCACTTGTGATAGTGTTGAAAAACCACTTTTCGCACTTGTGTTAGTGTTGAAAAACCACTTTTCACACTTATGTTGGTGCAGGAAACCACTTTTGCACTTGTATTAGTTTGGAAAAAACACTTTTTGCACTTGTGTTAGCGTTGAAAAACCACTTTTCGCACTTGTGTTGGTGCATGAAACCACTTTTGCACTTGTATTAGTGTGGAAAAAACACTTTTTGCACTTGTGATAGTGTTGAAAAACCACTTTTCGCACTTGTGTTAGTGTTGAAAAACCACTTTTCGCACTTGTGTTAGTGTTGAAAAACCACTTTTCGCACTTGTGTTGGTGCAGGAAACCACTTTTGCACTTGTATTAGTGTGGAAAAAACACTTTTTGCACTTGTGGTAGTGTTGAAAAACCACTTTTCGCACTTGTGTTAGTGTTGAAAAACCACCTTCTCGCACTTGTGTTGGTGCAGGAAACCACTTTTGCACTTGTGTTGGTGCAGGAAACCACTTTTGCACTTGTATTAGTGTGGAAAAAACACTTTTTGCACTGGTGATAGTGTTGAAAAACCACTTTTCGCACTTGTGTTAGTGTTGAAAAACCACTTTTCGCACTTGTGTTAGTGTTGAAAAACCACTTTTCGCACTTGTGTTGGTGCAGGAAACCACTTTTGCACTTGTATTAGTGTGGACAAAAACACTTTTTGCACTTGTGATAGTGTTGAAAAACCACTTTTCGCACTTGTGTTGGTGCAGGAAACCACTTTTGCACTTGTGTTGGTGCAGGAAACCACTTTTGCACTTGTATTAGTGTGGAAAAAACACTTTTTGCACTGGTGATAGTGTTGAAAAACTACTTTTCGCACTTGTGTTAGTGTTGAAAAACCACTTTTCGCACTTGTGTTAGTGTTGAAAAACCACTTTTCGCACTTGTGTTGGTGCAGGAAACCACTTTTGCACTTGTATTAGTGTGGAAAAAACACTTTTTGCACTTGTGATAGTGTTGAAAAACCACTTTTCGCACTTGTGTTAGTGTTGAAAAACCACTTTTTGCACTTGTGTTGGTGCAGGAAACCACTTTTGCACTTGTATTAGTGTGGAAAAAACACTTTTTGCACTTGTGATAGTGTTGAAAAACCACTTTTCGCACTTGTGTTGGTGCAGGAAACCACTTTTGCACTTGTATTAGTGTGGAAAAAACACTTTTTGCACTTGTGATAGTGTTGAAAAACCACTTTTCGCACTTGTGTTAGTGTTGAAAAACCACTTTTCGCACTTGTGTTAGTGTTGAAAAACCACTTTTCGCACTTGTGTTGGTGCAGGAAACCACTTTTGCACTTGTATTAGTGTGGAAAAAACACTTTTTGCACTTGTGATAGTGTTGAAAAAACACTTTTCGCACTTGTGTTAGTGTTGAAAAACCACTTTTCGCACTTGTGTTTGTGCAGGAAACCATTTTTGCGCTTGTATTAGTGTGGAAAGACACTTTTTGCACTTGTGATAGTGTTGAAAAACCACTTTTCGCACTTGTGTTAGTGTTGAAAAACCACTTTTCGCACTTGTGTTGGTGCAGGAAACCACTTTTGCACTTGTATTAGTGTGGAAAAAACACTTTTTGCACTTGTGATAGTGTTGAAAAACCCCTTTTCGCACTTGTGTTAGTGTTGAAAAACCACTTTTCGCACCTGTGTTGGTGCAGGAAACCACTTTTGCACTTGTATTAGTGTGGAAAAAACACTTTTTGCACTTGTGATTGTGTTGAAAAACCACTTTTCGCACTTGTGTTAGTGTTGAAAAACCACTTTTCGCACTTGTGTTAGTGTTGAAAAACCACTTTTCGCACTTGTGTTGGTGCAGGAAACCACTTTTCGCACTTGTGTTAGTGTTGAAAAACCACTTTTTGCACTTGTGTTGGTGCAGGAAACCACTTTTGCACTTGTATTAGTGTGGAAAAACCACTTTTCGCACTTGTGTTAGTGTTGAAAAACCACTTTTCGCACTTGTGTTGGTGCAGGAAACCACTTTTGCACTTGTATTAGTGTGGACAAAAACACTTTTTGCACTTGTGATAGTGTTGAAAAACCACTTTTCGCACTTGTGTTAGTGTTGAAAAACCACTTTTCGCACTTGTGTTAGTGTTGAAAAACCACTTTTCGCACTTGTGTTGGTGCAGGAAACCACTTTTGCACTTGTATTAGTGTGGAAAAAACACTTTTTGCACTGGTGATAGTGTTGAAAAACCACTTTTCGCACTTGTGTTAGTGTTGAAAAACCACTTTTCGCACTTGTGTTAGTGTTGAAAAACCACTTTTCGCACTTGTGTTGGTGCAGGAAACCACTTTTGCACTTGTATTAGTGTGGAAAAAACACTTTTTGCACTTGTGGTAGTGTTGAAAAACCACTTTTCGCACTTGTGTTGGTGCAGGAAACCACTTTTGCACTTGTGTTGGTGCAGGAAACCACTTTTGCACTTGTATTAGTGTGGAAAAAACACTTTTTGCACTTGTGATAGTGTTGAAAAACCACTTTTCGCACTTGTGTTAGTATTGAAAAACCACTTTTCGCACTTGTGTTGGTGCAGGAAACCACTTTTGCACATGTATTAGTGTGGAAAAAACACTTTTTGCACTTGTGATAGTGTTGAAAAACCACTTTTTGCACTTGTGATAATGTTTGAAAAACCACTTTTCGCACTTGTGTTAGTGTTGAAAAACCACTTTTCGCACTTGTGTTGGTGCAGGCAACCACTTTTGCACTTGTGTTGGTGCAGGAAACCACTTTTGCACTTGTATTAGTGTGGAAAAAACACTTTTTGCACTTGTGATAGTGTTGAAAAACCACTTTTCGCACTTGTGTTAGTGTTGAAAAACCACTTTTCGCACTTGTGTTAGTGTTGAAAAACCACTTTTCGCACTTGTGTTGGTGCAGGAAACCACTTTTGCACTTGTATTAGTGTGGAAAAAACACTTTTTGCACTTGTGATAGTGTTGAAAAACCACTTTTCGCACTTGTGTTAGTGTTGAAAAACCACTTTTCGCACTTGTGTTGGTGCAGGAAACCACTTTTGCACTTGTATTAGTGTGGAAAAAACACTTTTTGCACTTGTGATTGTGTTGAAAAACCACTTTTCGCACTTGTGTTAGTGTTGAAAAACCACTTTTCGCACTTGTGTTAGTGTTGAAAAACCACTTTTGCACTTGTATTAGTGTTGAAAAACCACTTTTCGCACTTGTGTTGGTGCAGGAAACCACTTTTGCACTTGTATTAGTGTGGACAAAAACACTTTTTGCACTTGTGATAGTGTTGAAAAACCACTTTTCGCACTTGTGTTAGTGTTGAAAAAACACTTTTTGCACTTGTGATAGTGTTGAAAAACCACTTTTCGCACTTGTGTTAGTGTTGAAAAACCACTTTTCGCACTTGTGTTAGTGTTGAAAAACCACTTTTCGCACTTGTGTTGGTGCAGGAAACCACTTTTGCACTTGTATTAGTGTGGACAAAAACACTTTTTGCACTTGTGATAGTGTTGAAAAACCACTTTTCGCACTTGTGTTGGTGCAGGAAACCACTTTTGCACTTGTGTTGGTGCAGGAAACCACTTTTGCACTTGTATTAGTGTGGAAAAAACACTTTTTGCACTGGTGATAGTGTTGAAAAACCACTTTTCGCACTTGTGTTAGTGTTGAAAAACCACTTTTCGCACTTGTGTTAGTGTTGAAAAACCACTTTTCGCACTTGTGTTGGTGCAGGAAACCACTTTTGCACTTGTATTAGTGTGGAAAAAACACTTTTTGCACTTGTGATAGTGTTGAAAAACAACTTTTCGCACTTGTGTTAGTGTTGAAAAACCACTTTTTGCACTTGTGTTGGTGCAGGAAACCACTTTTGCACTTGTATTAGTGTGGAAAAAACACTTTTTGCACTTGTGATAGTGTTGAAAAACCACTTTTCGCACTTGTGTTGGTGCAGGAAACCACTTTTGCACTTGTATTAGTGTGGAAAAAACACTTTTTGCACTTGTGATAGTGTTGAAAAACCACTTTTCGCACTTGTGTTAGTGTTGAAAAACCACTTTTCGCACTTGTGTTAGTGTTGAAAAACCACTTTTCGCACTTGTGTTGGTGCAGGAAACCACTTTTGCACTTGTATTAGTGTGGAAAAAACACTTTTTGCACTTGTGATAGTGTTGAAAAACCACTTTTTGCACTTGTGATAATGTTGAAAAACCACTTTTCGCACTTTTGTTAGTGTTGAAAAACCACTTTTCGCACTTGTGTTGGTGCAGGAAACCACTTTTGCACTTGTGTTGGTGCAGGAAACCACTTTTGCACTTGTATTAGTGTGGAAAAAACACTTTTTGCACTTGTGATAGTGTTGAAAAACCACTTTTCGCACTTGTGTTAGTGTTGAAAAACCACTTTTCGCACTTGTGTTAGTGTTGAAAAACCACTTTTCGCACTTGTGTTGGTGCAGGAAACCACTTTTGCACTTGTATTAGTGTGGAAAAAACACTTTTTGCACTTGTGATAGTGTTGAAAAACCACTTTTCGCACTTGTGTTAGTGTTGAAAAACCACTTTTCGCACTTGTGTTGGTGTTGAAAAACCACTTTTCGCACTTGTGTTGGTGCAGGAAACCACTTTTGCACTTGTGTTGGTGCAGGAAACCACTTTTGCACTTGTATTAGTGTGGAAAAAACACTTTTTGCACTTGTGATAATGTTGAAAAACCACTTTTCGCACTTGTGTTAGTGTTGAAAAACCACTTTTCGCACTTGTGTTGGTGCAGGAAACCACTTTTGCACTTGTGTTGGTGCAGGAAACCACTTTTGCACTTGTATTAGTGTGGAAAAAACACTTTTTGCACTTGTGATAGTGTTGAAAAACCACTTTTCGCACTTGTGTTAGTGTTGAAAAACCACTTTTCACACTTGTGTTAGTGTTGAAAAACCACTTTTCGCACTTGTGTTGGTGCAGGAAACCACTTTTGCACTTGTATTAGTGTGGAAAAAACACTTTTTGCACTTGTGATAGTGTTGAAAAACCACTTTTCGCACTTGTGTTAGTGTTGAAAAACCACTTTTCGCACTTGTGTTGGTGCAGGAAACCACTTTTTGCACTTGTATTAGTTTGGAAAAAACACTTTTTGCACTTGTGATAGTGTTGAAAAACCACTTTTCGCACTTGTGTTAGCGTTGAAAAACCACTTTTCGCACTTGTGTTGGTGCATGAAACCACTTTTGCACTTGTATTAGTGTGGAAAAAACACTTTTTGCACTTGTGATAGTGTTGAAAAACCACTTTTCGCACTTGTGTTAGTGTTGAAAAACCACTTTTCACACTTATGTTGGTGCAGGAAACCACTTTTGCACTTGTATTAGTTTGGAAAAAACACTTTTTGCACTTGTGTTAGCGTTGAAAAACCACTTTTCGCACTTGTGTTGGTGCATGAAACCACTTTTGCACTTGTATTAGTGTGGAAAAAACACTTTTTGCACTTGTGATAGTGTTGAAAAACCACTTTTCGCACTTGTGTTAAGTGTTGAAAAACCACTTTTCGCACTTGTGTTAGTGTTGAAAAACCACTTTTCGCACTTGTGTTGGTGCAGGAAACCACTTTTGCACTTGTATTAGTGTGGAAAAAACACTTTTTGCACTTGTGGTAGTGTTGAAAAACCACTTTTCGCACTTGTGTTAGTGTTGAAAAACCACTTTTCGCACTTGTGTTGGTGCAGGAAACCACTTTTGCACTTGTGTTGGTGCAGGAAACCACTTTTGCACTTGTATTAGTGTGGAAAAAACACTTTTTGCACTGGTGATAGTGTTGAAAAACCACTTTTCGCACTTGTGTTAGTGTTGAAAAACCACTTTTCGCACTTGTGTTAGTGTTGAAAAACCACTTTTCGCACTTGTGTTGGTGCAGGAAACCACTTTTGCACTTGTATTAGTGTGGACAAAAACACTTTTTGCACTTGTGATAGTGTTGAAAAACCACTTTTCGCACTTGTGTTGGTGCAGGAAACCACTTTTGCACTTGTGTTGGTGCAGGAAACCACTTTTGCACTTGTATTAGTGTGGAAAAAACACTTTTTGCACTGGTGATAGTGTTGAAAAACTACTTTTCGCACTTGTGTTAGTGTTGAAAAAACACTTTTTGCACTTGTGATAGTGTTGAAAAAACACTTTTCGCACTTGTGTTAGTGTTGAAAAACCACTTTTCGCACTTGTGTTTGTGCAGGAAACCATTTTTGCGCTTGTATTAGTGTGGAAAGACACTTTTTGCACTTGTGATAGTGTTGAAAAACCACTTTTCGCACTTGTGTTAGTGTTGAAAAACCACTTTTCGCACTTGTGTTGGTGCAGGAAACCACTTTTGCACTTGTATTAGTGTGGAAAAAACACTTTTTGCACTTGTGATAGTGTTGAAAAACCCCTTTTCGCACTTGTGTTAGTGTTGAAAAACCACTTTTCGCACCTGTGTTGGTGCAGGAAACCACTTTTGCACTTGTATTAGTGTGGAAAAAACACTTTTTGCACTTGTGATTGTGTTGAAAAACCACTTTTCGCACTTGTGTTAGTGTTGAAAAACCACTTTTCGCACTTGTGTTAGTGTTGAAAAACCACTTTTCGCACTTGTGTTGGTGCAGGAAACCACTTTTGCACTTGTATTAGTGTGGAAAAAACACTTTTTGCACTTGTGATAGTGTTGAAAAACCACTTTTCGCACTTGTGTTAGTGTTGAAAAACCACTTTTCGCACTTGTGTTAGTGTTGAAAAACCACTTTTCGCACTTGTGTTGGTGCAGGAAACCACTTTTGCACTTGTATTAGTGTGGACAAAAACACTTTTTGCACTTGTGATAGTGTTGAAAAACCACTTTTCGCACTTGTGTTGGTGCAGGAAACCACTTTTGCACTTGTGTTGGTGCAGGAAACCACTTTTGCACTTGTATTAGTGTGGAAAAAACACTTTTTGCACTGGTGATAGTGTTGAAAAACCACTTTTCGCACTTGTGTTAGTGTTGAAAAACCACTTTTCGCACTTGTGTTAGTGTTGAAAAACCACTTTTCGCACTTGTGTTGGTGCAGGAAACCACTTTTGCACTTGTATTAGTGTGGAAAAAACACTTTTTGCACTTGTGATAGTGTTGAAAAACCACTTTTCGCACTTGTGTTAGTGTTGAAAAACCACTTTTTGCACTTGTGTTGGTGCAGGAAACCACTTTTGCACTTGTATTAGTGTGGAAAAAACACTTTTTGCACTTGTGATAGTGTTGAAAAACCACTTTTCGCACTTGTGTTGGTGCAGGGAACCACTTTTGCACTTGTATTAGTGTGGAAAAAACACTTTTTGCACTTGTGATAGTGTTGAAAAACCACTTTTCGCACTTGTGTTAGTGTTGAAAAACCACTTTTCGCACTTGTGTTAGTGTTGAAAAACCACTTTTCGCACTTGTGTTGGTGCAGGAAACCACTTTTGCACTTGTATTAGTGTGGAAAAAACACTTTTTGCACTTGTGATAGTGTTGAAAAACCACTTTTCGCACTGGTGTTAGTGTTGAAAAACCACTTTTCGCACTTGTGTTAGTGTTGAAAAATCACTTTTCGCACTTGTGTTGGTGCAGGAAACCACTTTTGCACTTGTATTAGTGTGGAAAAAACACTTTTTGCACTTGTGATAGTGTTGAAAAACCACTTTTCGCACTTGTGTTGGTGCAGGAAACCACTTTTGCACTTGTGTTGGTGCAGGAAACCACTTTTGCACTTGTATTAGTGTGGAAAAAACACTTTTTGCACTTGTGATAGTGTTGAAAAACCACTTTTCGCACTTGTGTTAGTGTTGAAAAACCACTTTTCGCACTTGTGTTAGTGTTGAAAAACCACTTTTCGCACTTGTGTTGGTGCAGGAAACCACTTTTGCACTTGTATTAGTGTGGAAAAAACACTTTTTGCACTTGTGATAGTGTTGAAAAACCACTTTTTGCACTTGTGATAATGTTGAAAAACCACTTTTCGCACTTGTGTTAGTGTTGAAAAACCACTTTTCGCACTTGTGTTGGTGCAGGAAACCACTTTTGCAATTGTGTTGGTGCAGGAAACCACTTTTGCACTTGTATTAGTGTGGAAAAAACACTTTTTGCACTTGTGATAGTGTTGAAAAACCACTTTTCGCACTTGTGTTAGTGTTGAAAAACCACTTTTCGCACTTGTGTTAGTGTTGAAAAACCACTTTTCGCACTTGTGTTGGTGCAGGAAACCACTTTTGCACTTGTATTAGTGTGGAAAAAACACTTTTTGCACTTGTGATAGTGTTGAAAAACCACTTTTCGCACTTGTGTTAGTGTTGAAAAACCACTTTTCGCACTTGTGTTGGTGTTGAAAAACCACTTTTCGCACTTGTGTTGGTGCAGGAAACCACTTTTGCACTTGTGTTGGTGCAGGAAACCACTTTTGCACTTGTATTAGTGTGGAAAAAACGCTTTTTGCACTTGTGATAATGTTGAAAAACCACTTTTCGCACTTGTGTTAGTGTTGAAAAACCACTTTTCGCACTTGTGTTGGTGCAGGAAACCACTTTTGCACTGTGTTGGTGCAGGAAACCACTTTTGCACTTGTATTAGTGTGGAAAAAACACTTTTTGCACTTGTGATAGTGTTGAAAAACCACTTTTCGCACTTGTGTTAGTGTTGAAAAACCACTTTTCGCACTTGTGTTAGTGTTGAAAAACCACTTTTCGCACTTGTGTTGGTGCAGGAAACCACTTTTGCACTTGTATTAGTGTGGAAAAAACACTTTTTGCACTTGTGATAGTGTTGAAAAACCACTTTTCGCACTTGTGTTAGTGTTGAAAAACCACTTTTCGCACTTGTGTTGGTGCAGGAAACCACTTTTGCACTTGTATTAGTGTGGAAAAAACACTTTTTGCACTTGTGATAGTGTTGAAAAACCACTTTTCGCACTTGTGTTAGTGTTGAAAAACCACTTTTCACACTTGTGTTAGTGCAGGAAACCACTTTTGCACTTGTATTAGTTTGGAAAAAACACTTTTTGCACTTGTGATAGTGTTGAAAAACCACTTTTCGCACTTGTGTTAGCGTTGAAAAACCACTTTTCGCACTTGTGTTGGTGCATGAAACCACTTTTGCACTTGTATTAGTGTGGAAAAAACACTTTTTGCACTTGTGATAGTGTTGAAAAACCACTTTTCGCACTTGTGTTAGTGTTGAAAAACCACTTTTCACACTTATGTTGGTGCAGGAAACCACTTTTGCACTTGTATTAGTTTGGAAAAAACACTTTTTGCACTTGTGTTAGCGTTGAAAAACCACTTTTCGCACTTGTGTTGGTGCATGAAACCACTTTTGCACTTGTATTGTGTGGAAAAAACACTTTTTGCACTTGTGATAGTGTTGAAAAACCACTTTTCGCACTTGTGTTAGTGTTGAAAAACCACTTTTCGCACTTGTGTTAGTGTTGAAAAACCACTTTTCGCACTTGTGTTGGTGCAGGAAACCACTTTTGCACTTGTATTAGTGTGGAAAAAACACTTTTTGCACTTGTGGTAGTGTTGAAAAACCACTTTTCGCACTTGTGTTAGTGTTGAAAAACCACTTTTCGCACTTGTGTTGGTGCAGGAAACCACTTTTGCACTTGTGTTGGTGCAGGAAACCACTTTTGCACTTGTATTAGTGTGGAAAAAACACTTTTTGCACTGGTGATAGTGTTGAAAAACCACTTTTCGCACTTGTGTTAGTGTTGAAAAACCACTTTTCGCACTTGTGTTAGTGTTGAAAAACCACTTTTCGCACTTGTGTTGGTGCAGGAAACCACTTTTGCACTTGTATTAGTGTGGACAAAAACACTTTTTGCACTTGTGATAGTGTTGAAAAACC
>NW_027619299.1:0-46660 GCF_964187855.1 Myxine glutinosa
CTTCTATCTACATATCCCTCCTATACATACATATATACATATATATATACATATATATATATATATATATATATATATATATATTTATATATATTTATATATATATATATATATATATATATATATATATATATATATATATATATATATATATATATATGTATATATATATATATATATATATATATATATATTTATATATATATATATATATATTTATATATATATATATATATTGCTGCGGTTTTGTGGTTTTGTAATAAAGGTTAATTTCCCCTCCTAGTTAGTTACACTACAACACGTAGCCTCGTTTAAAGCTCAGTTATTTTTTAGTAAATGTAAGCGTAGACCTTTCCTGTGTTAGTTTGGTGTTGAGTAGGATAATGAGAATTAGGTCCCCTTACGATGCTTCGATGCTTTTGGTTTTGGCGCAAAATACCACGAGGCAGGCCTGAACAAGTCGACCAAGGCCGAAGGAAGACGGAGGAGGAGCCAACGGTAAGCACGAGCCGCCAATCAGGGCTCGAGGGGAGTGACTTACCACTGCGGCAAAAGGCGGGGTTTGGAACGTTCGATTCGGGCTAGGGCGGGGCGATATAACCCTGTGCCCAGAGCCCCCCACGGGAGTTGGTGAGTTCTCAGTTCTCAGTTATGAGCTGGAGTCATCAGTTGAGTTCGGAGTGCCCAGTTACGAGATCGGAGTCGTGAGAATACGGCAGTCCAGTTGAGTTGAGCATAACCCCATGGTGTACGAACTTGCCCTGCTCCCCGCGCCCTGCGCAGTATTAATCGCGCTGTAAAGACGACCCGCGCCGGGCCACAGACGCGCGTATTTCCTTCTGCCTGCCTTTGCCGATATACACACCGTGAGGATTTTCCCCCCTGCCTGCCTTCGCCGGGATACGTGCTGTGACCGCCAGAGGGCCACGCTGGGTGAGCTGTTCCTGGAGCGACCGAAGCAGGCGCGTTCGGTGCGCGGACATTCTTCCTCCATCTCCCTGTGTGTGTAAGTGGGCCCATTGTCTGGAAAATAAGTAAGACTGTTTAAGTTCTGCCCTGTGTCCCTTCTTCTACCAAATCATTGTAACTAGTGTAAATAAATCTGTTCTTCCTTTTGATTCGACCGTCTTGTGTTTTCCATCATTGACCTCGCATGGTACGAATTAGATCGCTCTGATCGGGTTCTATAAGAAAGGTAACAGCACGGGTCACGTGGTACGCCATCCGCTCGGGCGTACGCAATCACGCGTGGTTCGTGCGAGACTCGATCCCCGCTTCCACTGCGGCGTGGGTACTAAAGGTACGTGCGAAATTGTCCCGAGACCCTTTTCCATGTCTGCCCGGAAGTGGCGACTCAGTCTTGCGGTTTCGAAGACCCAGAGAGAAAAAGAGGCTTAATCTCCCCTTTGTAAGGGAACGGGGCTTCGGAAAACCGCAACAATATGTATATGTATATGTATGTATGTATATATATATATATATATATATATATATATATATATATATATATATATATATATATATATATATATATATATATATATATATATATATAAAATATATATATATATGTATATATATATATATATATATACATATACATATATCAGTCCCTATGCGACCTTCATATCATCAGTGGGGAACCGCCAGCAAGGTGTCCCATACAGCTGCTGCTACATCTTGCTGGGAGCGATAAGCACCGCCTGCCACACGGTAACATTATCTCTGGTATCCACTCATCATATGGAGTCGATCTGGATGCTGTTGGGAGTTACTAATAATTGGTATCTGTAATCTGGTTCTCCAACCTTATGAGCGAACGTCATGATGTCATCGCCATGCATGTCCGCATTGCCTGCAAAGCTCCAGGGGAGCCATCTAGCAGGGCGTCATTATGGATTATAAATTCAGATATTGTCACAAGTGCATGCAAAACTCAGTTACTGACCTGGTTTCGCCCTTGTTGGGGCTTCATCAGGGCAATGCAGTGAGCCTTCCATACACTTGTAACTCTGTAAGCCTTTCGGTTTTTATATCAGTCACTATGCGACCTTCATATCATCAGTGGGACACCTTGCTGGCGATGTGTGTGTGTACTAGCAGAGTTACCGGGCGTTGCACAGAAAATACAGTCAATCACATGTGTGTAGTGGGCATTTTATAGTCAGAGTAAGCCACGCCCCTTAGGCATGCCCCTAGTCTAAATCTGATGCGCCCATGTTTTTTGTTGTGAAAAGTTATCCCCAATGGACCCCTCCTCCCTCTATAACAGCTCTTTTCCATTGCACAGAACGGTACGGCACTGTACATTACGGTTCGGTTTGGCACTGTACAGTACGGTTCGGTACGGCACAGTACGGTACGGTAATCCCTGTGTCGTTTTTCCAGCGCACAACCGAACCGTGAAAATGGGCGCAGTTATCTGAAGTGAAGAAAAAAAACGTGACCGCTGTGGTTGGTCGTGACCGTTCACATTCAATAATATTATTGTTTTATATTATACATCTATCTATAATTCCAGTAATCTCTGTCTGTACGTTTGTACGTTTGTACGTTTGTCTGTTTGTCTGTGACCGCTGTTTCTCGACAACTACCGGTCCGATATACTTGAAACTTGCCAGGTATATTGCTGGGGACCCGAGGATGTGCCTTTTCAAGGTTTGAAATTAATCGGACAAGTACTTACCGAGCTATGGCGATTTAGCCGTTCGCCGTTCGCTTTGCCGTTGCGAATGGACCAAACCATTCATGTAAATAGAGGGGGGGGGGGGGGTTCTGTGGTCGTTCGCTTTGGCTTTGCGAATGGACCAAACCATTCATGTAAATAGAGGGGGGGGGGTTCTGTGGTCGTTCGCTTTGGCTTTGCGAATGGACCAAACCATTCATGTAAATAGAGGGGGGGGTTCTGTGGTCGTTGCGAATGGACCAAACCATTCACATCGAATCATCGAATCACATCGAATGGACCAAACCGTTCGCTTTGGACCAAACCATTGCATGTAAATAGAGGGGGGGGGTTCTGTGGTCGTTGCGAATGGACCAAACCATTCATGTTTTTTTTTTTTTTTTTTTTGGCAAGGAACGGGCACCCACGTACGGGCACGTCCTAGCTTATATATAGTACGGGCATGCCCTAGTTATATAACAATAAACGCTATTACAAATGGCGGTTGGGTCTGAACATAGCGTGACGGTTCTGTGACGATTGTGATTGACCAATCAACAGTCTGCAGTATTGCTAGCTCCACCCATAGGTCTGGTTTCGGCTCGCTTGGTACCTACCTATCCTTAGCAGGAACCAAATTTAGCATGGGTACTTAGGTACGGTACGGTTCGCTTGGCAATGGAAAAACAATAAAACGGATTTTGGTTACAGTGCGGTACGGTACGGTACCGCGGTGGAAAAGCGCCAAAAGTCACTTCCTTAGGCTTTCCATGAGCACGCCCCTTGGGCACGGCCCGAGACGTAGTCAGACACAAAATGGCCCGGACAATATATCTATATATATAAACACAGTTTGTGTGTGTGTGTGTGTGTGTGTGTGTGTGTGTGTGTGTGTGTGTGTGTGTGATGTTACCGATAGACTCCTAAACGGAGAGGCTCACATACTTGATATTTGGCACAGACATGGCCATTGAGCCTGGGAAGAACATGGCCGACCTAAAATTTTATTTCATAATATTTTTTTTACCATATTTTTACCTCAGCGCATTTCAGCGAGGAATATTATGCACGGAATCTGACCGGTGTCAGAGCAGCGCGCTGATTCGCTCAGAGCGATCACGTGAATGTCCTTGCCACCATTAACTCAGTTACGCGTTCGCACGTATTTCAGAGCGAAAAGCGATTGCGTTTTTTCACATTTCAGCGAGGAACATTGCCATTCACACCACATAGGTTTGTTTTTCTTTCATCTTTAGATCCATATTTTTTTTCAGGGAGGAATATTATACACGGAATCTGAATCGGTGGCAGAGCAGTGCGCTGATTCGCTCATTCGCGCTCATTGATGACGATCACGATCACGTGATGACGTGATCACGAATGATGTTCGTGACGCGATCACATGATGTTCCTTGCCGCCATAAACTCACAGCAAGTAGCATAGATTTTAGCATGATTAGCATTTAGCATGATTTAGCATGATTTAGCATAGATAGTAGCATGTTTCACATAGATTTTTTTTCAGCGAGGAATATTATACACGGATTCTGACCGGTGGCAGAGCAGCGCGCTGATTCGCTCAGAGCGATCACGTGATGTTCCATCCCCGCCGCCAGTTGGCTTCACTTTTCACTGAGTATGAGCGTTCTATATATTTTCAATTCAGTGCGCCCGACTCGCTCACGTACTTGATTTGTGGCATAGACATGGCCATTGGGCCTTCACGGTGTAATTTGTGCGAGGCTTTTGTCCGAGTGAGCTTGAGTCGAGAGGGCGAATGTACGGGTTGGGAATGTATGGGTCTCCCTTCCCCCACCCGGCAACGCCGGTACTGGAGGGCGTCACAGGATCGGTGAGTCTCCAAATCCGCTTCGTGCTGTTGCGAAGATTCAGGACGATGTCGCGATTGTTGTGCTGCTCTCCGACCATGAGAACTGCAACGTCATTGTTGACTGGCCCTCCCCTTCCCTCCCCCCTTCCCCCTCCACCCTACCCCCTCCCCTCCTCCCCTCCCCCTCCCTTTTCCCCCTCCCCCTCCCTTTTCCCCCTTCCCTTTTCCCCCTCCCTTTTCCCCCTCCCCCTCCCTTTTCCCCCTCCCCCTTCCCATCCCCCCTACCCTTCCCCCCTTCCCCCACCCTCCCCCTCCCCGGACGGATGCGGCCGCGGCCATATATATACAGACTTGGCATTTAATATGGAATATTTTTTTGGTGGGGGTGAACTTACTTTTGAAAATGTCTTAGAACAAAAAGTTTATTGGAATTATGTTGAAATTATTCTAGATTTTGTTAATGTGACCTTTAAAAGAAACAAAAACCACATTTGATATTTCGAAACAAATAAATTGATCCTTGAAAGTGATGTAAACTGATATCGAACTCAATAGTACTGTGGTAAACTTCTGTACGTTTTCCAGAAGTATCTCTTTATTTTGCACATTAGCCAAATTTCTTTTAACAAAAACAAAAGTTAAATTACGACTGGGATTACGGACAGTAAAATTACAGTTCAGTACTTCGTGTAACCCCCATGAGCATTCAGGAGAGCACGTACACATTGAGGCATGCTGTTCATGAGATTTGCCAAGGTTTGGACAGGAATCGCTTACCATGCAGTGACAATAGCCTGCTGCAATTCACACACAGAGGTCGGATGCTGGTCCAAGTGGTCGAATTGACGCATTAATTCTGCCCACAAGTTTTCTATCGGAATCATATCCGGGGACATGGCAGGCCACTCCATATGCTCAACACCACGGTCAGCAAGAAAGTGTTGGATCATGCGAGCACGATGAGGCCGTGCATTGTCATCTTGGAAGCCAAAGTTTCCTCGAAAGGCTGCACGAGCAAATGGAAGCAATGTTTCTTCCAGAATGGCCCTGCACTTGAACTGGTTCAGGTTTCCATTCAGAACAACCAGGTCAGTTTTGCCCCCTGCATGAAAAGCAGCCCAAACGGTCACCCCACCACCTCCAGCTTGGACTCTTGGCACTATAAATCTTTGTTGTCGGCTTCATGCACTTGGCTGCGCAATCGGACGCGGCCATCTTGACGATAGATCAGAAATCTAGACTCGTCACTGAAGATCACGTGATTCCAGTGTCCTGGCTGCCGTTGACGGTGCTCTCTGGCCAACTGCCATCGGCACTGGTGGTGTTGTCTGGTCAGGCGTGGCTTTCTCAGGGGACACCTGGCACGATAGCCTGCTTGAACCAGTCGTTGGTTGACTAGCCTTCTGGATACAGGCACATTTGTCAGTTGCTGCCATTTCAAAATACACCTGGTCACAAGTGTGCCTCACTGACCGGGTCCTCAGTCGTGGTCTTCACCATCATCCCGTTTCGGCCCTTCAACGATACGGTCAGCTAAGGTGGGCCAGCAGGGGCACATATGCCGCCACATGCAGCAGCTACACTTTGATGCGTACATACCCCACCCCCAGCCAGTGAGAAAACAGACTCCAACAACAAAACCGCCTCCACTCCCAGAATCCACAGCCCCTCATCCACTCACTCACACACCAAAAAAAAAAAAAAACCGAGCACCTGTCCTTACAACATGCATCACTCAAACAAAAGCACATTCATGCAACATGCACACCCACTCCTGCAACACACACACACACACACACACACACACACACACACACACACACACACACACACACACACACACACACACACACACACACACACACACACACACACATCTCCATTTCTCTTCCGCACTCAGTCACTACCTCTTTAGGCTGAAATGAACCACCACCCACAACCTCAACCTAAACCGTTCGACGTGCTTCCATAAACATCCTCCATATCCAAAGAGATCCTTTCAAGGCAACCTGCGCAACTCTGTCACATATCCTCCTTCTTTCTGTCCCACACACTCCAAGCCGAGCAAGAAATGCAGAAAAGGATTTCCAATATACCCTCTACACCCCACCTCAAATGGCTGACAAGAAACTCGCCAACCCTTCTCCTGACACTCTTCCTCCAGCTCACTGTACTTTCCTCTCTTCCTCTTGTGCACCTCCTCCATGTTCTCTTCCCAGGGTACAGACAATTCCCCTAAGATGACCTGTCTTGTTGCACCTGACCAGATGACAATGTCGGGCCGCAACCTTGTCACACAGATCTCCTCTGGGAATACCAATTGTGGCTTTACATCTGCCAACACCTGCCAATCACAAGCATCTGACAGCCCTCTTGCTTTCCACCTCCTCCTCTTTCCACCTCTTACCACTTGGACCTCTTTGACAAACAACACCTCTCCCCCATCGGTCTCCTTCTCGTCTCCTTCTCGTCTCCTTCTCGTCTCCTTCTCAACTCTTTTTTTTTTTTTTTTTTTTTTTTCTCTTTCTCTCTCTTTCTCTCTCTTTCTTTCTTTCTTTCTTTCTTTCTTTCTTTCTCTCTCTCTCTCTCTCTCTCTCTCTCTCTCTCTCTCTCTCTCTCTCTATCTATCTCTCTCTATCTATCTATCTATCTATCTATCTATCTATCTCTCTCTCTCTCTCTCTCGTTGCACCATCTGCACTACCACCACCTGATCATGCCGCCACTTGTATCTTCCTGCTGCCAATGCTACTGAGCATGCACCTCTCAGTGCATGCTGCACCATTCCCAAACCTCCACACAAAGAACATCTCTCCTCCTGCAACAACCCCCACAATCTCAAGTTTACTGGTGATGGAAGCACATCATATATTGCCCACAACAGGAAACTCAATATTGGCTCCATCCTCCAAATCTCTTACCACTACAATGTCCTCACCCGCACACCTTCCCACCGCTTCCAAGCACCTTTCTGTGCCTGTCCAACTGCTTTCACATATCTCCGCTACGCCTCCTTTCTTCTCGCCTCCCTCTCAACCATATACAGTCGTGGCCAAAAATATTGGCACCCTTGCACTTTTTTCAAATAATGCACCATTTCTTCCAGGAAATTGTTGAAATTAAAAAATATTTTGGGATCCACAAATGTATTTCTTTGGTTTGCAGTGGAACAAAACCAAAAAGGTGAAAAAATTACTAAATCTTAGCTTATTCCACACAGAAATCCTAAAATCTTTTCGAAGAATTGGTCTTTTCGAAGCTGTTCCATGCGCTCACGCTTTCGAAGCTAAGTGATCCTTCTCAATTGTGTTTTTGTAGAGACTGTATCTATCTTTCGGTGTGTGTACCTATAGCGTATCTTTTGGAAAACTTTTGGCGCTAATTTTTCGTACATGTATACACAATCGTCGGTTAATGCGTATCGAGTATTCTGCGGCCTAGTACTCGTAGGCTTGGCTACCGTACCGTCTCCGACCTTGTGGTTTTGTTTTTCTCTCAGCGATTCGTCGAATGCGCTGCATTTATTTTCGTTCTCTGTTTCATCCCAGTCGTTCACCCCATACCTCCTTGTTTAATATCTCTACTCAAAAAAAAAAAACCCCCAAAAATATTTCCTTCCCAGGTCTTATTCGTTTATTTGTTGTTCTTTTTTGTTCGTTCGTTCTTCGTTCGCGATCACGTGGTTAGAAATGTATAATCTCTCCCCTGAACAACTATTTTCTCTCATATATTATAACACCCTTTTCTTCTTTTCCTACAAAAGGATGCTTTCGTCTTGCTCACCAAATCTATTCATTCCAAAAAATATATATAATACCATCTCTTACAGTTCCTCCTTTCTACATTCCCTAAACTATCCAGAACTCCACCCCTCCTTCAGTGTCCTCAAACGTATTTTTGACTCGAAGGTCTCAAACTCATTTTGCAAAAAATGTTCGTTTCCCATGAATCGTACACTTTTCAAAATCCAATCTCACCCCTCCCCTCCAAATCCTCCCCATCACCCCTCCCCTCCGAGACTCCCTTTCAAATCTCCCCCCTTGCCCCTTCCCTCCCCTCCCTCCTAAACTCCCCCCACACCCCTCCCCTCCGAGACTCTCCCTCGCTCCTCCCCTCCTAGACTCCCCTCTCACCCCTCCTCCTCAAAGCATCCTCCCTGCTTCTTCCCCCTTCCAACTTTCACCTTCATCTCCCCCAACCTTCTGCCTCGCTCTTCCCCCTCCTCAAATAACACCTCACTGTGCCTCACCCAATCTCCATCAAACCTTTTGTCCGCCCCATTCTTCCCTTTCTCCAAGCTATTCTGAAATCTCTGAAATCTCTGACACACCTTCAACAGCTCTCCCTACCTCTTCCTCCTCTTCCACATCTTACCCTACCCCTCCCCCCCCTGTTCTGGACCCGATGCTCCCCCTTCCTCTTCATTAACGGTATGGACCTCAAACATCCAGGGCCTTCGCTCAAACTTGACTGATCTCTCCATACAGGTTGCTTCTGACAAACCAGATGTGATCTGCTTAACAGAAACTTCCTCCTTCATGATGTCTCTGATGCCTTGGTATCTCTCCCAGGTGACTCCCTCCTCCGGTATGATAGACCTGAGCCTCGTCCTGGAGGTGGGGTTGCTATCTTTATAAAAAACTCTCTTCCTCACTCGCCCTCCACTGCCCTCTCTCCACCTCACCCCCAGGAATACCTTTGGCTCCGGCTTCCCCTTCGCTCCCACCTTTTGTTCATATGTGTGTTGTACCGTCCACCAAACAGCGATGACTCCATCTACATCTCGCTGTCTGATAATATGGACCAACTTCTATCTACCCATCCCAACTCTCTCTTCCTCATATGTGGTGATTTCAATTGTCACCATGCCAGTTGGCTGGGTGTGGGTACCTCTCTCACCAGCCATGGCTCTTCAGCAAAGGACTTCTGCGACTCACTGGGACTGACACAATCTGTCAATTTCCCGACCCGGATCTCAGTCAACGGAGCATCTTCTCTTCTGGATTTGGTTATGACAAACTTCCCTGAAAATGTCTGCTGCTCTTCTTCTGCTCCAATCGGCTCATCTGATCATGTGCTTGTCAAAGTGGACATCTCTCTGACCATTCTCAGAGAGCCTCCTCAGCGTCGACGAGTCTGGCATTTCACTCAGGCCAACAGGCACGGTCTTCAAGCAGCCATCAATCATTTGGACTGGTCTCCCATCTCTACCGCCTCTGACATCAACTCATCCTGGGAATTCTTTCAAAGTAAATTGCTCTCTCTCATGCACAGATTTATCCCATCTCGTCTTCAGTTGTCATACCCTTCCTCCCATCCATGGTACACGGAATCTTGTGGTGAGGCTGTTGCCCTGAAACAACTTGCTTTCGTCTCCTGGAAAGCAAATCCAACGGAAGGAAATCTCATTTCCTTTCACAAAGCCCGAAACAAGTGTGTGTTCACCCTCAGGAGCGCCAGGAAACAATATCTCACCGTTCTCAAGACCGAACTCTCTTATCTGTCCCCCTCTTCCAAATCCTGGTGGCGTCTGGTCAAATCTGTTTCTGGTGTTTGTTCCCCCTCCATCCCCTCCCTCACCTCAAACGGCTTAACGGCTGACTCTGCACGTGAAAAAGCTGAATGCTTCAACTCTGTGTTTGCCTCTAAATCTTCAAACCCCCAAAACCCATCCCTCTCTGTACCCACCGTACCCAGCTGCTCCTGGACTCTGTGTCCTTTCCTCCTGACAAGGTGGAAAAGTTTCTGTCAACCCTCGACTCTGATTCTGCAACTGGTCCTGACGGCATCAGCCCACGGGTCCTAAAATCATGTGCTTCCGCTCTTTCACTCCCTCTTTCTGTTCTCTTCACCCTCTCTTTTGCTCAAGGTCATCTGCCATCTGCTTGGAAATCAGCCAACATCACCGCTTTGCACAAAAAAGGTGCAAAAACAGATCCCAGCAACTACAGACCAATCAGCCTTCTCCCAATTATCAGCAAAGTCATGGAATCCATCATTGCTTCAGATATGAAATCTTTCCTCTTCTCCAATGGCTTGATCTCTGATCATCAATTTGGTTTCAGACCTGGTCACTCTACTCTGGACATGCTGCTTCTGCTTTCTCAACAATGGATGGAGGTCCTCAACGCCAAACAGGAAATTAGAGCCGTCTCCCTTGACATTTCACGTGCCTTCGATACGGTCTGGCACCCTGCTCTGCTCACCAAACTCTCCTCCTTTGGTATCCATGGAAATCTCCACGCATGGCTGGCGGACTTCCTCTCTGGTCGTAGTCAACGTGTGTCCCTGAATGGGTTTCTCTCATCTCCTCTTCCTGTTCAGGCTGGAGTTCCCCAAGGTAGTGTTCTGGGCCCTGTGCTTTTTCTGGTCTTCATCAATGATCTCTCTGACTCTCTTGAAAATCCTCTCTATCTCTTTGCTGACGACTCTACTCTCTGTCGCTCCATTCCTTATCCCTCAGATCGGCAGTCTGCAGCCTCCTCACTCTCTGCAGACCTGGACAAAATCACAGACTGGGCAAACAAATGGAACATGTCTTTCAATCCTGATAAATCTCACACTCTTACGATGTCTCTCCGAAAAGACCGACTGGAAAACCCTCCCATCCACTTTCTGAATAATCCTCTCCAAGAAGTTCTGTCACTCAAGCTTTTTTTTGGTCTCACTATTTGCCATGAGCTTTCCTGGGAAAACCACATTTCAAATCTGGCCTCCAAAGCCAGTCGCCGACTGGGCATCCTCCGTCGTGCGAAGTCCTTCCTTGGCACACCTGAGCTCCTCACCACATACAAGGCTTTCATCCGCAGCTCTATGGAATACTGCTCTCCCCTCTGGTCTGGTGCTCCTGCCTCACACCTAGCCCGTCTTCACGCTGTTGAAACCAAAGCGTTCAGAATCATTGGAATCTCCCGCGATGAAGCTAACTCCAAGGGCCTTTCACTCACTCACCGCAGGCAGGTTGGTGGTCTTTCCGTCTTCTACCGACTCCTCTCTGGTCTTGCCCCCCCAGCCCTCTCTGGGCTCTGTCCCCCAAATATTCCTACAGGTCGCACAAGATCTGCCTGCAACCCTCTTATGGTTAAACTGCCAAAATCAAGACTTTCTGCTCACCTTCACTCCTTCATTCCTCTTTTCTCCCGCCTCTGGAACAAACTCCCTCACTCTCTTCAATCCCACTCCACCCTCCAGGTCTTTAAAACAGCTGTTCACCACCATCCAAAACCTTGATCTTTTCTACCCCCGCTAATTTCGGTCCCCTTGTGTTTTATACTTCTCCCCCCCCCCCCCTTCCCACGCCTCCTGTCCCCAAGCCCTCTCCCTCCCACACTTCTCCCTGCTCTCAAATGTTGTGTGCTTCCCCTTCTCTCCCCATCTTGTCTTCCGCTCCCTCTTTTTGTATATTTTGTTTGTCTGGTTGATTTGTTTGTGAAATAAATGTTAGCTCTTTCACGAGCCTCGATTCAGTATACAAAAAAAAAAAAAAAAAAAAAATGGCCTGGACAATATTATTGGGACTTTTAAGAGTTGTTTTTAAAAATTAGATTTCAAACAGGTGATTCTCCTTTACTTTGGAATTGAACTCACCTGTGGTGAGTTGGAGGTGCCTGCAATATAAAAATCACACATTCAACCAGTTTGAATGGAGAAAAGGAGTCATTCTGCTGTTTTGTGTCACTGTGTGTACCGCAATGAGCATGTGGATAGAAAGAAAACTGTCTGAGGAGGTCAGACACAAGATTGTAGCCAGGCACGGACAATCTCCAGAGACCTTAATGTTCCTGCGTCCACCGTACACAATGTTATCAGGAAGCTAAAGGCCTATGGCACTGTAGCCAAACCTCCCTTGACGTGGCCGCAAGATAAAACTTGATTCGAACAAATATCTGTCGCCAACTCAATGAAGGGGGTTCTATGGTAGGAGACCCAGTAGGACCCCACTGCTGAGGGAGAGACATAAGAAAGCCTGACCGGAGTTTGCCAAAACACACCTGAACAAGCCAAAATCCTTCTGGGAGAAATTCCAGATGAGACAAAATTAAAGCTTTTTGGTAAAGCACATCATCTCTACGTTTACAGAAAACAAAATGAAGCCTTCCAAGAAAAGAACACCTTCCCTACAGTCAAACGTGGAGGAGGTGCAGTGATGTTTTGGGGTTGCTGTGCTGCCTCTGGCACTGGGTACCTTGAACGTGTGCATGGCATCATTAAATCAGGAGATTACCAAGGCATTTTGGAGCGCAATGTTCAACCCAGTGTCAGAAAGCTAGGTCTCTGTCGAAGGTCATGGGTCTTGCAGTGGGACAATGACCCCAAACACACTTCAAAAAGCACACAGGAATGGTTCAAGACAAAACGCTGGAATGTTCTGAAGTGGCCAGCAATGAGTCCACATCTAAATCCCATTGAACCCTGTGGGGAGATCTGAAAACAGCAGTTGGGAGAAGGCACCCTTCAAATCTGGGAGAACTGGAGCAGTTTGCACAAGAAGAGTGGGACAAACTGCTCGTAGAGAGGTGGAGGAAGCTCATTCATGGCTAAAGGAAGCGCTTGACTGCAATTATTTTGTCCAAAGTCTGTGTGACCAAATATTAAGTCTCGGGTGTCAATAATTTTGTCAATGCCATTTATTTTTATTTTCTGATTTAAAAGGATATATTAAGTTCTGAATCAAAAACAAAGGTTCTGTAATATTAACAATGCAATAAAGAATTGTTGGGCCGAAATACTTTTGTCAATTTCAACTTTTTTGTTTGAGAAAATTGAGTTATTTGAAAAAGGTGCAAGGGTGCCAATATTTTTTGCCACGACTGTACATACACGATTTCAATGAAACGTCACCACACCCTTAATCACACGTGATGTGCCAATGTTTGTTGAAGGCATTAAAAAAATTGGGGTCTGAGGAGGTGTATCCCCCACCCACTGGATGGTGGGGGGAGGGCGGGTGTCCCCAAAATAGGTGTTTTTTTTTGTTAATTTGTCTAAAGTCTTATGATTATGTTAGTATGATTCTACAATCTACATGCTGTCCTGTCTTCTAGCAACCATTGAAATTGGTTTAAAATACCTTTAGTCAGTGCAGTACACTGTTTATTCTACCAGGTGAGCGCCAGGGGTATTTACCCTTATGTTTATATTTTTATATCCAGTACAAATTATTTTTCCTGTTTATGGATCTCAGTAAGGATTTGGAGATTCCATGGAGATCTTGGGGGCTTTCTTATAATTTGTGTATTATAGTGTTTGTGTCAAAATAAATCTATCATAGGCATACATCAGTATTTGCATACATTTATCAAAATATTTATTACAATCTTGTAACAAGAGGACCTCGGACCAGTCAATAAAACTTAATTTTCTCTTAATCTGTCTATATTTTCTCTCATTAATATATGCAAGGTTTTGTTTGTTTAGACTTTAGAGTTTGGCCACTGAATAAAGCCAGGTATGTGCATAAAGACAGGAAAATGGTCCGTGATGTTTGATAACGTTTTTTTATTTGGAAATTTTGAATTTGCTAAAGGTGCCAGCAATAACATGCCTACTCTTTATGCAAGACAATGTCGCAACTTTGACGTCCATCAACGACCAGTGCTGGGAGAATTATTCGGTGGAACATCCTTTCTGATGGACGGTACACACATTAATGTAACACCCTGCATGTGAAACACTAGGGTAACATGGAACCACCTTTAGAGGCCATTTCCCCCCGCAGAGCAGGGGTTGTCCTTGTTCGGGCACCGTGGTCCCCTTTTTGAAACAATGTTTTATGGTCCGGATGCCCTTCCTGCCGCCAACCCTGTTAGTCGCCTCTTGCGACACACAGGGAATTACCAGTGAACTGGTGCTCAATTTGCCGACCTCGGAAGGATGGCAGCCTGAGTCAGCCCCCCTGGCATTGATTCAGCGATCGACCGGGATTCGAACCCAGGATCCTAGGATCCCAAGCCGGCACCATAACCGCTAAGCCAACACCAGGCTTCATCTTCTAATGTTCATCAATGTCTCCTAATGTTCATCAAATATGGCAAGGGCATTAAGAGATGCTCGTGTACTTTTCTATTAATAGCAAGAACTTGAGTAGACAATGACAAAATTAACACAGTATATAGGATTTGAACCCATAATCCCAACAGCATAGGTTAAGTGCTCAGATGGGTATGCCAAACAGGACATCCACTCTACAATAATGCATAAATGTGTGTCGTCTCTGCCATAGTGCTGGTTATATATATAACCACCTTTAGAGGCCATTTTTCCCCGCAAAGCGGGGGTTGGCCTTTTTCGGGAACCATGGTTGTTGTTGTTTTTTTGGTCCCCTTTTTTGAAGCGATGTTTTACGGCCGGATGCCCTTCCTGACGCCAACCATTTTTGCCGCCTTTAACGACAAACAGGGAATTACCAGTGAACTGGTACTCAATTAGCCGACCTCGGAAGGATGACAGGCTGAGTCAACCCCCCTGGCATTAATTCAGCGATCGACCGGGATTCGAACCCAGGATCCTAGGATCCTAAGCCGGCACCCTAACCGCTAGCCCAACACCAGGGTTACCAAGGCATTTTGGAGCGCAATGTTCAACCCAGTGTCAGAAAGCTAGGTCTCTGTCGAAGGTCATGGGTCTTGCAGTGGGACAATGAGTTATGTCCCTCCCACAGATCTCCCGCTGGTTCCTGTAGGTTTATGAGTTATTGGATATAGTTCTGCACTCTGAGGGAATGCTATCTGATGTATTTGTCACATGCTACACTTGAGCAGTCACCAGCACATACAGGAAGGAATAGCTTGCTAGATTGAAGAAAGAGCAATGGTGATCTTTTGTGGCAAGTATGGTTGAGTCACTTTCATGCAGTGCATTATTTTTACACCGTGTGTTGTATTGCTCATCCACCGAATATTGCGATGCGACATGACTCGATATACTCAAGCCTGAGCAGTTATTATCGCTTTGTACAGAAGAATTTGTAGAAAGACTAGATATGTATTTCAGATGTCTGACAATAACGCTATCCTCATCCTCAATTTATTTATTGTCTTTATAGTTTGTGTCCACTTCACTCTGCCATTGTACTTGATGAAATAAGAATGAGAATAATATAATGTGCCTTTTCCATTCTCAATATAATTTCAATCAAACAGCTAAACATGCTTAAGCACCCCTCTTTTATTCCTCTTTTCTCCCGCCTCTGGAACAAACTCCCTCACTCTCTTCAATCGCACTCCTCCCTCCAGGTCTTTAAAACAGCTGTTCACCACCATCTCTTGTCTTCTCCCATCCAAAACCTTGATCTTTTCTACCCCCGCTAATTCACCCCAGATCCACTTTTTTGAAATCCCGACTTCTTTCCTGGAAGTCCTAGCAGTGTCCGTGTGTTTTATACCCCTCCCACCCCCCCCCCCCTTTCCCATGCCCCATCCCCCCAAGCCCTCTCCCTCCCACAGATCTCCCGATGTCCCTGCTCTCAAATGTTGTACTTGTGTGCTTCCCTCTCTCTCCCCATCTTGTCTCCCGCTCCCTTTATCTTATGTTTTATGTGTCAGTTTGCCTTTTTGTGATTAATGTTAGCTCTTACACGAGCCTCGATCTTGTATACAAAAAAAGTAATATACTGTATTTCAGACCAATATTAAAATGTGCAATTTTCTCAATAAAATTAATAATGTGCAATAAAACAATAAAACTAATTAAACTATACTGATTTAAACTAAATATTAATAATTAATTCAACTAATTTGTGTTTTACAAACTTTGCTGCAATTTTGCGGTTGACTTATTGTGCATACATTATTCCACTCACGATTCCATGATTCCTGCAGACCTCACTACTCCTTCAATAATATTGGTTGTTATCATTTCTAGGGTTCAGCTTCCTGTTTGGTGAATCACTGGACAATGCATCCACATCTCGTCAGTGACAAATGGTTGCGTCTTTTCCAGGACCATATCTGGTAAGAAGATATGAATGGGTAAAGGTGGTTGTTCTATATTTGGTAGTTCATAAATGTTTAATCGTCCTGATTAAATTGATTTCTCAGTTGACAATATTTTAGGTTTTTTTTAGGTTTAAATTCACCTCAGATTTGCTATTTGATATTTACTACCTCTTCCTCTTCTGAAACCTGCTTTTTCAAGGGGTAGGAGCAATCCAGGAACAATCCTGACGCAGATCTGTGTACAGATAGCTGTTAAAATTTTGTTTGCCTCCGCCAACTACTTCAAAGAGTTGTATTGGAATTTTATCAGCACCTGGTGTTTTTACATTTGCCTGCAAGCTCTTTCAGGGCATTATATACATTCTATCATTATTAGTTGTTGCTCATATTCTCTTTCTTTGAAGGTTTCCATCATATTGCTCTCGTTGGTATCGTGTTTTGGCATAGGCCTTCCATCTTTCTTTCACCTTTGTTTCTTCTGTCAGTTATTTTCCTATTATATTCTTAAGGACCCCAATCCGATACCTAAACTTTCCTATGATCTCTCTGCTCTTTTTAAAAACAGCTCTTGTTTTTCCCACTCTGTTGTCAATGTCTATCTCCATGAACGCCTCTTTGAAATAGTCATCTTTGTCTTTCCTAGCTTTTCTTTGGAAATCTCCATTTAGATACTCAATGTCCTCTCTTGGTGCACCTTGAGTTTTCATATCTTCTTCTGTGTGCAATATTTATTGCCTTTTCTGACGGGCATTTCGCCTTTTTCTTTCTGCTTGCTTTTGGGATGTTGTTTGTGGCCTTTTCTTTGACAATGTCTTCAACCTCTTGCCACAATTTGTCTTGCCATAATGCCACAAGTCCGGCTCTGCAAAACGCTTTTTTTACCTTCCTTGCAAATGGCTTAGATACGTTTTCAAGGTCATATCTGATCTGCAGTTTTTTGGGTTTTTTTCACCTTTCTCAATTTGAGTCGTAGCTTTGCCAAAGGTCGTTTATGATCTGTCCCACAGTCTGCGCCTCGCAGAGTATTCGCAGATTGCACAGCACTTCTCCATATTTTATTGATTAGAATGTAGTCAATCTGATTTCTATGTTTTCCCATCGGGTGAAGTCCATGTGTCCAATCTACACTTGGGTTGTTTGAACCATGTGCTTGCAATTATGAGCTCATTCTCCACACATCATTCTCTCTATCATTCACTCCCCTGGCTCATTTTGGATACCAAGTCCATGTTTTCCTGCAATCCCTGGTGCTCCTGCTCATCCAGTTTTTGCATTACAGTCTCCCATAATAATTAAAACACCTCCTTTAGGCACCGGTTATACCAGTTCCTGCAACTTTCCATCAAACTCCTCCACATTTTCTTCAACTGCTGCAAAATCTGAATGATGTTGGGGTTCACTGGATGTCTTTTCATCCTCACTGATATTAACCTGTCATTGACTGGGTTGTATCCCAGTACTGGCCATGCCATCCTCTCATTGCAAATCACTGCCACTCCATTGCTTTTACAGGTTTGTTCACTTATCATATCACCCAAAATTTTACTTCTTGTCCTCTCCATATTCCATTTTATTACATCAAACTTTCACTAATGAATTGACCTAACATTCCATGATCCATTGTGAACGTTTGAGAGGTTCCACTTTCAGTGGTCGTGACTGCAGTACTAGGTCACTGGATTTCCTTGTGGGTTTCATCCATTACTGTCATATCAGCCAGTCCTACTCATCAAAGCATTTTGCTCTTGCCCAGTATCCATTTGGGTACTTTCACACCTTGGGGGCTCATCGTCTGGTAACATAGCATTATTTTGACCGTCTGGTAACATATGATCATGATTGTATTATTGGCATGTGTGGAAGTGGTTTGCCATTTCCTTCTCTGGGCAGTGTCTGTACTAGATGGGTGAACCTAGACATTGTGCTCCATAAGAGAGTCCTCTTGCCTAGCATCAAGGCCATGCAGCCATTACTAGAAATATGTTCCTGCTGCCTGCATGGCCATCCACCACCTGTCCCCATAACCCATGGAGAGTTCTTTACAATGAGCCATGTCTCAATTTCTTCTATGCAGCGCTTTTGGAGATATACTGTTGCGATTTTTTTGTTTTTTTTTCCAAGATGGCACAGGTACCATGTGACCTATGACATCATAATTATCATTCAAATATTATACAGGAGGAGTTGCACCAATGATGAAAAATTCCTGCCAATCAGACCAACAGTTGCAGAGAAAATCATATTTATTCTGTGCGGACAAACAGACAGACAAATAAACAGAAAAACAAACAAATGGACTCAAATGCAATACCCTCTCCTCTGGTGAGGGTAACAAACAATATTACCCCAATTTACCCACAACATGATCCCCACACAGATTTCTTAACAGTTCTTATCTTAGGGCCCATTCATTCATTCGACAAGAACACAGGGAATATGAATAACAACAATACAGAGAGGTCAATTTCAAACCCCAGAGGCAAGCTGGGTACGAATCTGGACACAGTTATCGGCAGCTCTCTGGTGCAACCCACCATAAAAGCCATCAAGCTCCATAATTGTGACTTCCTTAAAGCTCACTTGACTCTGGGGATTAAATGTTCACAGCTCTGCTCCTCTCAGCCCTGCACATCCAGAGATCCATGCACTCTTGTTCCTCCTGCCATTCCTCCAAACGGCTGTCTTTCTCTCTCGGCTTTTACCTCTCTGTTCCAGTACAGCTGTAATGGTAAACCATATCTCCCTGCCAGTTGCATCGCCAACAGACCTCCATATCACTCCCTCTTTTTCCAAACAGCCGTTAACCGAGATAAACTGATAAGCCCCATGGCAGGCCAAACATGCCCCCGTCTTGACGTTAACTGTAAACTTCTCCAATGAAGACTTGCCTACTATATCAGCCCCAGCTGTGAGGCTAATGGCTGGCTATTTTAATGCGGATTTGCCATACCTGCACATTCTCATGGCTTGAGCTGCAAAGCTCTCGGGTGTGCTTTGTAAAGACGTGTAAAGAGAAGAAAAGAACATTAAAAGTATACAGCCAGAGGTTTTAATAGGGGAGTACAAAACAGCAGTGTGGCAGTTATCACACTTTATGTCTATAATCCTTGGTGTTGGGCTAGCGGCTAGGGTGCCGGCTTAGGATCCTAGGATCCTGGGTTCGAATCCCGGTCGATCGCTGAATTAACGCCAGGGGGGGGGGGTTGACTCAGCCTGTCATCCTTCCGAGGTCGGCTAATTGAGTACCAGTTCACTGGTAATTCCCTGTTTGTCGTTAAAGGCGGCAAAAAGGGTTGGCGTCAGGAAGGGCATCCGGCCGTAAAACATTGCTTCAAAAAGGGGACCGAAAAACAACAACAACCACGGTTCCCGAAAAAGGCCAACCCCCGCTTTGCGGGGAAAAATGGCCTCGAAAGGTGTTTTTTTTAATTTTATGTCTATAATCCTCAGAGGTCACGAGACTTGTCTTGGTTTCAAAAGCGTCTTTAATTCACGTAAAAACTGATAAGGAAAAATACAGCCATTCAGTACATGCCGTTAATTATTGCGGCATAACAAACTTGCTGTATGATTTACACAAAACCTACTATGATACAATTTGCATCCACACAATACAATAACTTGTATTGTTATTGTATTGTGTGTTATGTTACTTCATAATGTTACTTCATAATGTTACTTCATAATGTTACAACCACACAACCTAATGTTACTTCAAGAGGTTCAACAATAAATTGAGATTCAGCTTACCTCTATCCAAGGGTCGGGTATTAAAGAGAAAACATCGAAAATGGAACCGATCAGTTCATTTGCTCGTCGTGGGCAAAACAGTATGGCGGGAAGAAGGCGGAAGTTCAAGAATGCGAATACAGCACCCAACCACCACAGGAAGTCATAACAAAACTTGCATAAACAACAGCTACAAGCAGTTAGGGAAAACAAACATCTCACTGTATATACGCTATGCATATCTATTGCCCATATCTATTTGTTTCGGCCAATTCAAATGTGCCTTGCCTTGGAAACACTATCTACTCTCACGGACTAATTAAAGTATATGATGGAAATCTGGATTCAGATTTAAGGATCAGATCCCATACACTAAATAAGTGTTGAATTCTGAAAAAAATTAAGACATTAGTGATTCTTATAACTAAGTCTATATCTTATAACTAATCTTTAAGCAGGGCTGTCGTCCCTCCTTCTCCATATTGCCAAAACAATAAACTTAAATAAAACATTCTCCTCCTGGAAGGCAAATTCAACTGAAGACAACCTCAGATCATTCCACAAAGCTCGAAACAAATGTGTGTCTACTCTCGAGAGAGCCAGAAAACAACATCTGTCCAATCTCAAGAATGAGCTTTCAAATTGTCTCTCTCCAAAACCTGGTGGTGCCTTGTCAAGACTTGCACCCTCTGCCCTCTCCGTGCTTTGTCTCCCTCAGGTATCTGCAGGACGCACGCTGTCCACCAGCAACCCCCTCCAAGTGAAACTGCCTAAATTTAGAATCACTGATCATCACTCATTTATTCCGTTATTCCCCACCTGTGGAACTACCTTACCTACTCTCTTCAATCTCATTCTTCCCTCCAGGTCTTCAAGACAGCTGTTCATCACCATCTCGAGTCATCCCCCATCCAAAATGCCCTGCTGTTGGCATTTCCCCTTTCTCCTGCTGTTCCCTTTATGTTGTGTCCAGAAATCAAACCCAGGTCCTCTGGAAAACCATACCAGTGCTCCGCCATCTGAGCTATCTGGGTGACTGATTGAGCATGCAATGTTCCCACACACATGATTGATACTCTCTGGCAGGCCGATTCATATATATCTCTCTGATATATAATTTACTTATGTATTTTTTTATTTTATTTTATTAATTTCATTTTCATATGTTTTTATTTCATTTGATAGATATATAATCGATTTTCTTTTTTTTCTTTTTTATTTCTTTTTTTTATTTCATTTGATAGATATATGTCAAATTTATTTATATATATATATATACATATATACGTATATATATATATATAGACATATATATATACAGACTTGGCATTTAATATGGAATTTTTTTTTTTCTTGACGGGTTTACTTTCTTAACGCAGTATATCAATCTGGTGAGTTTCTTTCACACTTTGGTGATTTATTTGTTAAAAGAACCATGTCACTGATTGTCTGTCGCAGCAAGAAGTCAACAAAAGGATTATATCACAGGTGGCGTGGCAAAATGTATGGACAGGGGCATTTGGTGATTGGCTTCAAAATCGGGTATATAAGGGTTGTTGCATTCTGTATTAGTGGAAAACAACTGCTGCACGACTACAAAAGTTATTGCCGCTTCCCCTGGAGATGGTCCGTCAACTCGACAATGCTGTTTGTCATTTAGTGGTGGCTTTACGAAATTACGGCATGAAACAGCGTGCTATTGCTCGGCAGTATGGCATCACTCAAGGTCAGTTGTCAAAGATCCTGAAACGAAATGCTCAGAGGGGTGTCCCTACTCCAATACCGAGGCCAGGACGTCCCCGCAGAACCACAAGGAGGGATGATCGCCAGCTGCACCGGTTAGTCCGCAATGGCCGTACCAAGTCAGCTAATCGGCTTAGGGCTGAGTGGCAGCAACTGACAAATGTGCCTGTATCCAGAAGGCTAGTCAACCAACGGCTGGTTCAAGCAGGCTATCTTGCCAGGCATCCCTTGAGAAAGCCACGCCTGACCAGACAACACCACCAGCGCCGATTGCAGTGGGCCAGAGAGCACCGTCAATGGCAGCCAGGACACTGGAATCATGTGATCTTCAGTGACGAGTCTAGATTTCTGGTCTATCGTCAATATAGCCGCGTCCGAGTGCGCAGACAAGTGCATGAAGCCTACAACAAAGATTGTATAGTGCCAAGAGTCCAAGCTGGAGATGGTGGGGTGACCGTTTGGGCTGCTTTTCATGCAGGGGGCAAAACTGACCTGGTTGTTCTGAATGGAAACCTGAACCAGTTCAAGTACAGGGCCATTCTGGAAGAAGCATTGCTTCCATTTGCTCGTGCAGCCTTTCGAGGAAACTTTGTCTTCCAAGATGACAATGCACGGCCTCATCATGCTCGCATGTTCCAACACTTTCTAGCTGACCGTGGTGTAGAGCATATGGAGTGGCCTGCCATGTCCCCGGATATGAATCCGATAGAGAATTTGTGGGCAGAATTAACGCGTCAAATCGACCACTTGGACCAGCAGCCGACCTCTGTGCGTGAATTGCAGCAGGCTATTGTCACTGTGTGGCAAGCGATTCCTGTCCAAACCGTGGCAAATCTCGTGAACAGCATGCCTCAATGTGTACGTGCTCTCCTGAATGCTTGTGGGGGTTACACGAAGTACTGAACTGTAATTTTACTGTCCGTAATCCCATTCGTAATTTAACTTTTGTTTTTGTTAAAAAAATTGTTGGCTGATGTGCAAAATAAAGAGATACTTCTGGAAAACGTACAGAGGTTTAACACAGTACTGTCCATGAATTGAGTTCGATATCAGTTTACATCACTTTCAAGGATCAATTTATTTGTTTCGAAATGTCAAATGTGTTTTTTATTTCTTTTCAAGGTCACTTTAACAAAATCTAGAATAATTTCAACATAATTCCAATGAACTTTTGGTTCCAAGACATCTTGAAGAGTAAGTTCACCCCCACAAAAAAAATAATCCTTATTAAATGCCAAGTCTGTATATATATATATATACACACACACACACACACACACACACACACACACACACACACACACACACACATATATCTAACACACACACACACACATATATCTAACACACACACAGGCACATATATCTATCACCGTGGCTTTTATTGGAAACCTAATGTTGAAAGAAATACCATAAACATGAACGTCATGCTTATTGTTCCCAAAGCAATATCTTACGAGATCATCTTCGTAGTTGTTTAAGTTTAGCTCGACATTGATCGGAGAACTTGGGTTACGAGATAGTTTCCCAGCATCAATCGTTTGATAAGGTCGCATGATCAAATCTCTGATTCCTGAATATTTAGTCTCGTTTTCTTATTTACATTTTTTTTTTTGCTTGGATTACAGGACAAAAATGAAATCAGACAGCAGTGGTGGTGATGTGGAAAGAGATGAGGATAAGGCAGTGGAGAAAATCGCAGAGACCGAGATAGTCCTGCACATCTTCAAGAAATCCCTGAACAATGCAGCTCTGTTGCCAATATGGCTGCAGCATCTTCCCAACCTTTTCCAGGCCTCGCACTATTCGCTAATCCCTATCCATAGATTCCTTTTGAAAGCATCATTTATATCTCCAAACATTGCTTTCCCTGCCTAGTATTGTTTTAGCACTATGTTGCACCCAGCACAAATGTCCAGTGTACATTTCCTAATGTCCTTTTGCATCACATCCCATTATCTCACCATACTTTTTGTTATCTATTGTGTATTTATGCATCATTGTCATATAGTGCTGTAGGATGACTGCTCTGCTCTTTTTCTTTTCCCATTTTAAAGCGCAGTATTAATGGTAATTAAAAAGGGCTTAATGCCAGATTTTATACACGATACATTTTCTAAAGGGTTACGGTAACGTAAAAAACATAGTAAGCACCCAAGTTTATATTTTGGCATGGATTAAAGATTTATTCATGTAAAGACACTCGCTGATGGATGGTCTTTTATGGAAATACTTTGTCGGACGGTGTGTTTCGGTGAGAAATAGATTATTCATCGGAATCTTATGCGAAAGGGTTAAGATTGAAAAGGAAGCTCGATGGACATGAAGAATATCCACCGACAACTGTCTGGATGGAAAATAATATTTGCAATTTGTTTGTCCGGAAAACCGGCCATGATTTCATGAATAGATCTGTATTTAGGGAACTCAATTCCATCATAATATTCGGACTACTTTACATATGGCAATCATGTGGTGGAAGGAGGTGAGGAGATGGGCCAGTTTCCTAGAATAAGACGACTTCCAAAAGCGGAAAATGTTTTCTCACACTTGTTTTAAGGAGGAAGCCACGATACCTGGTCCAGGTGATTATGTAAAACATTTGCCCCCCCCCCCCCCCTTTGCGTATAGTGGTTCATGCAAATGTGGGTATATCTCAATCAACGTAGACCCATGCCAATCCTCTTGCTCTGTGGGTTTGAAAATTAGAGTTAGACATTAACTCATTTTTGCATTTTCAGATGCCTAGTGCTGCTGAAGCAGTTTCAAGTCTATTAGGCACAATCCTGGACGGGTTGCCATTCCGACGCAGGACACTCGAATGGCTCATTCATCCCAGTAATCTGGTACTCGTTTTGCCGACCTCAGAAGGATGACTGGCTGAGTCAACCCACTTGGTGTTAGTTCAACTGCATGACATGGGCTTGAACTCAGGGCCCTGAGATCTCAACCCAGCCACCTTAACCGCTAAGCTAACACCCGGCTTAAAGAGATGGGACTTTACGCGCTTGGCCATTTCGGTGCATTTGGTCTGCGTAACGAATGGACTTTCAAACTCGTCCATACCATAATTACGTTGAAATGGCAAAAAAAATTCTGAAGGAAAAACCTCAACTTCAACGAATCAGGAAGAAGACGACCAATTCAAAAGACAGATTCAGAAGCGATTAAAAAAAAAAAATAGAAGTTCCACATTACGACGCGCCATGATCCAAGGCTTCTTTCTGCATGTGCTTTGCATTGCAGGCCTGTGCGCAGGCTTGAGGGGTGTGGGTGTTCGTGAGGGATGTTTATGAGGGCCGAGGGAGGATGTAGTGGAGATGTGGTGGGATTGTGTATGGAAAAGAGGTCAACAGTGGGAAACATAAAATAAGGGAACTGGGATATGTAGAAATCTATAGAGAGCAAGGGTATATCAAAATGGCGATGTATCAAAATGGCGCGGATACACCTGCACCACGTGTTTTGATTTGAGACAAAAACGATCGTAAGCGGCCCAGATTTATGCCACAGCCCCTCCCAACACAACCCTTCCATGACATCTCGGACTAACATATAGGACGTACTGAATCGACCGAAATCTCATTCGAGCTTCGTATTTCAACCACGAGTGTTCTTGTAAAGACGCGTATTTTGGCCAATAACGTCGAAATGTTAAGACATTCGAGGTTAGGAAAGCAATTCTGCTCTTTTCCTCCCCCCGCGTCCTTTCCCGAAGTAAAACCAATCGATGAACAGAACCAGAGACTGCGGAGCCAGCCTCCCATCGTCCCTGGAGAGGCACTCATTAAATCAGCGAATGTGTCCGTTTCTGCCGAGCTGTTTTGTGTTTCACTGTCATTCTGCCATTTCTGTGCTTTGTCTGATATTTCATTCACACTCCCCAACATCACTATTTATCTGTTTCCGCTCAGTTTCATACGAGACGTTATTTTCCAAAAATAGGTTATTGAAATTATATGCACACACATGTATATGCATATAAATATATACTATTTTCATGAATAATTTGACGAGATTATTCATGAATAATTCCCATTTTTCCGTGCCTATGTCTCATCCACTCCCAGACTGTGAAAACCCCTCCCGCTCGCTCCTCTTTTTCCCTCTCGCAGTCGCACTCTCCAAAGCCCATCGTGACCGAAAGGGTTTACGTCACGGATCGAGCAAACGCGCTCAAGCGCGCGCGCTTAGGTGCGTATGGCGGAGAATCGCCAAATACGATCAACATAATATAAAAGGATAAAAAGACAGGAGAGAAACTTCAGTAACAAAAAAAAAAAAAAGAGGGGGGAGAGAGAGGAGGGGATCTGAGGACCGAGGTGGGGAGGATGATCTCGGAGTGATGCTGGCGTGGGACACGCATCCATGAGCCGTGCGCGTTGGACGGACCCCGTGGCCCGCGACGTTACAGCGGGGTAAATGGTGTTGAGCGGAAAAGACGGGCGTGTGGACGCGGCTGCCTCGCTTGCTCTCACCTTGAAACGGTAAGATGTTTCCGCTGCTGCACGGTGCGAAAGGCAGTTTGTGGGAGAAGATTATTTAAAGACAACGTTCGGGGAGAATAAAGAGCAGGAGTAAAAAAAAAAAATCACAGAAAAGGTGCATTTAACCAACGGCCATGAGTATACAGTATTAGGAAGATCGTGTCAGACCGGCAACATTTATATATTCACGACTGGTCGAGAAAGTAGGAAGCAGAAAGCGTCTTAGTGTTCAGCCCGCGACATCCCGGCGGGCAGCAAGGCAGAGCTATCACCGCAATGGGAATTTACGCACCGCGCTTCATCATGCGTCTTCATCAAATCTGTGCATCGGTGGCTGTTAAAGGTAGGCATGTGGAAGTGCGTTGTAATTCATTAATCGTAGGGGCGTTAAAATAGATAGCGAAACAAGGCAGGGCCAGGGGGGGGGGGGGCGAAGGTAACCATGGTTTCATTCGATTGTCATCCATGTCATAATGGATGTATATATTTGCAAGTGCAGACCAACTTTCTCCGAACCATTTTCTAAGGTGTGATCCCTTAGAAAGTTGTTCACTGTTGTCTTTTGAGAGTGCTTGTGACTCCTTTAGCATTCACACATTCATCTGTGGTCACAAGTGTTCTACCCACAAGCTTCAGTAAAATACTGATGTTGGAGGAGATATTGGTATCATCTGTGTGATTGACTGACTCAGGATAAGTGGATATTGTTCTGGTAGTGCTATCTCCCCTTTCACCTTACATCTCACCTCATCTTATCTCACCTGGTACATCTCACCTGCTGGTGCTATCTCCCGTTTCACGTTGCATCCTTACATCTCACCTCCAGAGCCTCCCATCTATTAAATTATCTCCATATAGGCACTGTCTCCCATCTCCAGATCCTCATTCACTAAATAATTTCCACATTAGGATTATCTCCCCTCTCCAGGCCCTCATCTACTATATCATTTCGACATTAGGATTGTCTCCCCTCTCCAGACCCTCATCTACTAAATCATTTCCACATTAGGATTGTCTCCCCTCTCCAGTCCCTCATCCACTAAATCATTTCCACATTAGGATTGTCTTCCCTCTCCAGACCATCATCTACTAAATCATTTTCACATTAGGATTGTCTCCCCTCTCCAGATCCACATATACGAAATCATCCCCCCAAATGGGGATTCACATTAGGATGGTCTCCCCTCTCCAGATCCTCATCTACTAATTAAACTTCACATTGGCCTTATTTGGATTGTCTCCACTCTCCACATCTTTATCCACTAAATCATCTCAACATTAAGATTTTCTCCCCTCTCCAGATCGTCATCTACTAAATCATCTCCACATTAGGATTGTCTCCTCTTTCTAGATCCTCATCTACAAAATAATCTCCACACAGAGATTGTCTCCCCTCTCCAGATCCTCATCTAGGAAATCATCTCCACATTAGGATTGTCTCCACTCTCCAGATCCTCATCTACTAAATCATCTCTACATTAGGATTGTCTCCCCTCTCCAGATCCTCATCTACTAAATCATCTCCACAATAGGATTGTCTCCACTCTCCAGATCCTCATCTACGAAATCATCTCCACATTAGGATTATCTCCCTCTCCAGATCCGCATCTACTGAATCATTTCCACATGTGGATTGTCTCCCCTCTAGAAATCCTCATCTACTAAATCATCTCAACATTAGGATTTTCTCCCCTCCCCAGATCTTCATCTATGAAATCATCTCAACATTAGGATTGGCTCCGCTCTCCACATCTTTATCCACTAAATCATCTCAACATTAGGATTGTCTCTCCTCTCCAGATCCTCATCTACTAAATCATCTCCACATTAGGATGGTCTCCCCTCTCTAGATCCTCATATATGAAATCATCTCCACATTAGGATTGTCTCCCCTCTCGAGATCTTCATCTACTAAATCATCTCCACATTAGAATTGTCTCCCCTCTCCAGATCGTCATCTCCTAAATCATCTCCACATTAGGGTTGTCTCCCCTCTCCAGATCATCATCTCCTAAATCAGCCCCACATTAGGATTGTCTCCCTTCTCCAGAGCCTCATCTACTGAATCATTTCCACATTAGGATTGTCCCTCCTCTCCAGATCCTCATCTTCTAAATCATGTCCGCATTAGGATTGTCTCCCCTCTCTAGATCCTCATCTACGAAATCATCTCCACATTAGGATTGTCTCCCCTCTCGAGATCTTCATCTATTAAATCATCTCCACATTAGGATGGTCTCCACTCGCTAGATCCTCATCTACAAAATCATCTCCACATTAGGAGACGCCCCTCTCTAGATCCTCATCTACGAAATCATCTCCACATCAGAATTGTCTCCCCTCTCCAGCTCTTCGTCTATTAAAGGATCTCCATTTAGGGACTGTCTTCTTGTTCCAGATCTTCATCCACGAAATCATTTCATATTAGGATTGTCTCCTTGTTCCAGATCTTAATCTACTAAATAATTCCATGTAGTGACTGTTTCCCCTCTACAGATCTTCCTCTCCTAAATCGTCAGCTCAAGCTAGGGCCTGTCTCCCCATCTCCAGATCATCATCTATTAAATCATCTCAACCTAGAGATTATCTCACTTCTCCAGACCTCATCTATGAAATCATCTTCACCTCAGGACTTATCACCTCTCCAGCTGCTCACCTATTCATCCACATTAGTTCCACTTAGCTGTCACCCTTCACATATCCGACTACTAGAATGAGATCCTCTTCACATCAGGCAGAGGAATAACTCGACTATAAACTTTCCACTTTCCTTACTGTGAAGCACTGTGATGCAGAACATAAAACATTATTTCCTTAAATGAGAATCACCAGTCCTATCAATGTAAAATTACATGTTTACGCATACATCCGGCGATTGCTGCTGCGTCGCCTGAACAAGAACGATTTGAAAATGTACTTTTTAAATTAGGACAAAACATTTGTCGAAAGTGCAGCCAAGACAATATGTCTATTCATAGTTTGTGATGCAAGTTAAATTAGGCCATCAAGTGTATTCCCATTTGTTAGATATTGCTTGGCTTTTGCCACCTCATTCAATCCATGTATATACAATGTATGAAATCAACAAGGCATTGATTGAGGTATGCTCACAGCTGTACAAGGAGAACCTGACGAGGAGAACCTGACATGTATGTAATCCAGGCTAGACAGCCTTGAGGCAAGTGTGAGTACCTCCTGGGCCTCGGCCATCCTACCAGCCCAAAATACAATTCAATGTATCGTTAATTATATAACTTGAGGAAATATACTCCGAACAAAAAAAAATTAAACAACGAAAGTTTTGTGGATTTTATTTGTGCTTAAATTCAAAAAGTTAATGTTCTCGTTGAATATTAACCTTTTCAATATAAAAGGATCAGCACAATGATCCATAAACAGACATGATGTCAGCGTAATCCAAAGTGAAGTTGCTTGGCCAAAAGAAAAAGTATTGCTGTCTGAAATGAGCGTGCAAATTAGCCCGTCTACAAACGATCACAGACAGGTGTACATTGGCAGAAATTGCTTTAAAAACATGTCGGATTATCATAGACACCGATAAATATTTGTACACATCTTGTCCCTAACCAAATCAGACAACCCAGCTCTCACTGTGAGATGTTGTGCCATTGTCCATACAGATCTACTTGCTCTGATTTCCCTCCCATGTCCAATATTGTGATTCTGCTTCGAGCATTTTGTGCACCGCTGTCAACAGTGCTGTATTCGAGGATGAGGAGAGGTGGTCCTTTGGTCTTTGTTCCACTGGCATAAAGTCTGTTCTGAATTGTATGGAAGAAAATCCGACGGTTGATTGCTATTGGCAGGTAACCCAGTAGACACCAGGCTGTTAAAAAGCAGTTCCTTATTGCAAGGGTGACGACACAACGACCCTTCCTCATGAGGTTGTAATCTTTCAAAGACCTAAATGTGGTCTCTCCATGAACTGTACAGTCCGACAGTACCTGGCCAGTGACCCAGACATGACACTGCCATAAACATTACACTGGGAAGTCGAGACAGTCTGAATCGCACCCCCACCTCCTCCCCTTGGGCGCCCCAATGGCATGAGGCAACTATTCATGTTAAAAACACCGAACCATTTATAAACTGATTTATATCACATGAGTGGCTAATTTAGACATGCAATGGGTCCAGTACAGATATACAGTGCATTCAGAAAGTATTCAGACCCCTTCACTTTTTTCACATTTTGTTATGTTGCAGCCTTATTAGTCAGGTTCACTATGTTAACAAATATAATTTCGTTCAAAATTTTGGGATTAGCAAACCTGTACATTTTTGGAATCATCAGAGCATGCAGAATCTGAAAATCAATGTTGGCATTTGCACAGACACCTGCATGGCCGCCATTTTGGATTTTCAAAATGCCCGCCATAAAATACATATTTTGCGCTATCTCGGCTTCTAGTCAACCTAGAGACTTAATTAAATGTGCTAATCCTATGTTTTCTGGGTCAAGGAATCCAATAAAGGCCTCAAAATAGTGCTCAGGGTTATAGAAAAGCAACAAACAAAGGTAATTGAAAACCATTGTCTTTATATTTGTGATATAACTGTATTACATAATACATGATATTGCAAGTCCTTTTAAGTTATAGGTATGGGTTTATAAAGCAAGAAAGCAGCCTTGTTAGTATCAGATTGAACTATAAGTCCTATACACAGGATCTACTAGGTCTATACCATTCAGGAATATGCTTTTACAGATCTTCATCACTGTCCTGAGGGTCATTTTCGCAAAGGTGTCTACGCAAATGCCAACATTAATTTTTGGATTCCTCATGCTCTGAGTATTCCAGAAATGTATAGTTTTGCTAATCTACCAAAATTTTGAACGAAAAAACATAGTGAACCTGACTACATGCTGAAATCGTTTATATTTGCAGCCACTGCAACACTCCACCGATCTGGGCTTTATGGCAGAGAGGCCAGACGGAAACCTCTCCTCGGTGAAAGACACATGAAAGCCCACTTGGTGTTTGCAAAAAAGCACCTAAAGGACTCTCAGACTGTGAGAAACAAGATTCTGTGGTCTGATGAAACCAAGATTGAACTGTTTGGCTTCCGGCCACCCTGCCATGTAGCCCAGATCAGTGGAGTGTTGCAGTGATGGTTGTCCTTCTGGAAGTTTCTCCCATGTCCAAACAGGGTCTCTGGAGCTCAGCCAGAGTGACCATCGGGTTCTTGGTCACCTCTCTTACCAAGGCCCTTCTCCCCCGATTGCTAAGTTTGGCCGGGCGGCCAGCTCTAGGAAGAGTCCTAGTTGTTCCAAACTTCCATTTAAGAATTATGGAGGCCACTCTGCTCTTGAGAACCTTCAATGCAGCAGAGATTTTTTTTTGTCGGCTTCCCCAAATGTGTGCCTTTACACAATCCTGTCTGAGTTCTGCAGGCAGTTCCTTCGACCTCATGGCTTGGTAGACTAGGCTAAATTTCCAGAAATGCATCTAATACAAGTTATAGGGGCATTTCTGAGTAAAAGTTGGTAACAAGTGTTTTTAACCTATTTTGGGGGTGCTGATCATGAAAAAATAGGATACCAAGCTGAATTTTTGGTATTTGATGCTCAAATCTGGAAAAAACTAAATGGCCGCCAAAATATTTAACTTTTAGCCGCTGAACTCAGAATCACACAGGAAGACATTTCAACAAGTACACTTTACGTGAAACAAGATGAATATTTCCGGGCAATCAAATTTGTATATACTATTTTAGCAGAAATCGATGTTTCGGCCATTTTCCAAGATGGCCGCCATCAAATCTTATATTGACGATATCTCCAGTTCTAGTGAACATAGAATCATTATTTTGATGTCTAGCCCCAGGTTATCGAGGTCAAGGAAGCATATGAGCGCACTATTATTAGTGTTGGACCAAAGCTATATACTGAAACAGGACACATTCAAGGTGGTTGCTCACAAAATAGCTCTAAATATCGGCTAACTGCAGCTAAAATGATATCTACAGACACTTACACATGGACCCTTGTGCCACACAGCTCATATAATAAACAACACGATTACAAGGCAATACAACTTTACTTTTGATCTTCATTGATTAATACGATTACATGCAGTGAACAATCACATATGAACGTTTAACTATATACAGGTAGCACAGTCATGACGTCTTTTACGATATGCAGGCTCGACGGTAAGTTGAATAATGTCGTTAACACATTACACATTGTCATTAAAGCAACCGTCCTGGTCAGTTTCTTGCCGACATACACATGCAGCTGTGCAGCCAAGTTTTGCTTTACGGCAGCTACAGCGCATGGTACGACACCGTGACCTGCAACTGCAAGAAACAAGTTCAAGACACGACTCAGGAATTGGATGGAGTGTCATCAGCACTGGTTGCAAATTGGTAGCGACCCTTTTCCATCCCAACTCCGTGACATTCGGCAGGTTCGGAAGTGGGCAGTGTGCCTCCTTCCATATCAGAGATTGGTAATGCACACGCTGGATGTGGAATTTGAGAGCATCGCTCGTGGGTGGCATCGCTTCTGGTTTGCAGGCCTTCTCAAACATGACCCGACGAACGCTATCTGTTGTCTCCAGATTGTTCATCCCGTAGATTTTGCAGACAAATATTTCTGTCGATTTTGACACTTCAGGGGTCAAATTCCCTACTCCCAAACCCACAAGAAGGTGGTGATACTCAAGGAAGACTTTCCATGCTGAACGTTTCGTGTGTCCACAGATGTGCGATGTCGTGTCCGATCCCGTAAGAGCGTGAAATGGCAGAAGTGATTGGACTGAATTTGATGGCAAGTTGTGATATAATGGACCTATGGGTATGTACTTTCTCTTCTGGGCAGTACCAGCCATCATCCATAGATTTCTGCAACTGACACGCGGAAAATGTGCCACCAACAACAGCATGACATCAGTGTCTCTCGCACATACAACTACAGTGTCCAGCCGACTATCTATGACATGTAGAATTATGCGTGTGTCCGCTTCTTCGTGTGTTGCTTTTAGTGGAGTGAGGTCAGTATTGCCACGTGATGACCTGATTTCACGCTCATCGTCAAACCCCCCTGCAACCACAATCTCTGTATCACCAGGAGCATGTGCCAGAAGTTCTTCCGAGAGGAAGCGAGCAAGGGCTGCCTTGTTTTCTGGAAGGGCAATGAAGTTTATCCAGGAGTTAGGCAGTGGCACCTCCCGTCCTTCTACAATACGACGTATTGGACGACTTGTCTTTGTTCGTTTGGTTCTTGTTCCTGCTTTGATCGACTCATCTCGGTATCTGTCAAATACAACGTCTATGCGAAGATATTGCATTCCTGACTGGAAGATTGATCTTGTGAAAACGTCTGCCAAGTCTCCAAATGTCTTGGCAGCAACCGGTTTCCCAATGGCCACGACTCGAGCCTGTCCATCTATAACAAGACAAGCTGATTTCCCGTGCAGATCGAGCGTAGCAGGACATGGAACATCTGCTGTCAACATATCAGCCAGCAACGATTTGTTTCCTGTCCTTAAATTGCCATTGAGCTCTGCCAGCGAGACTGGTACTCGAAGAAGTTCGTGGTTCAACACGTTGTCCAAGTTGATCGTGCGGCCAGATGCATATGCCGTTACCAAACGTTGGAGGAAGTTTTGATCAGCTTTCAGAACAGTGCGTTTGTTCTTTTCGGCACTGTGTTGTACTACCTTATAAAGATCGTCGAATGTTGGAGCATTGTTCTTCTTGATGGTGTCATACAATGAGTGCTGAGGCACTGAGGTTTCTGCGTCTCCAACAAGTCTATCCTCCACAAATTCATCCAGTTGTTTCTGACCCATGACTCGTGCGTTCAGTAGCGATGTTTGGATTTCTTCGCTAGCAACGTCTTTTGTTGCAATGTTTTGCAGCGCAGCGTGATGCGTATCAGGTGCAAACACATGGAAGCGTTCCAATATGCTGAGCAGAATGTTCTCGTCTGCATTGTCACGTTGTTGTCTTGCTGGTTTCGATTCGTTATGGCTGAGCAAGTCTTTTGGATATATCTGCAACATTTCACGCGTATCTGCTGCAATATGTGCTCTCAGGTTGTAAGACAATGCCCATCTCTGTTCAAGGCTGTATTGGTTTTGGTGATACCAACGATTCCTCCGGCCCTTTTACCAGTTCCATTCAACCACTCTTGTGCCTGGTCGGGATCAACCTGATTGAACTTACGCGCCGACCGTTTGACCACAAAATTTCCTTTTTTGAATTCTTCGAGAACTGACTCTGGTAGGTTTCTCATTTCAGCCAAGTAGACAGGACCCCAGCGTCCATAGTTTACATGGTCATACCTGAGAAAGAAAGGTAGCATGCAGGTGAATGAATGGATGTGAAGGTCCCAAAGTCCATCTCGTTGGGCTCTTGTGAACATAAGTAGAATTGCTACCATTTCCAGGTATCCCCACCAGAAAGAGAAGTTGACATTGTCCTCCTTTCTGCGTTCCAGGAAATCTGACATCAATGATGAAAACGTTGGGTTTGTCAGCAAGGTGACAAGGATCTCAACAGCTGCCAGGTCGGATGCAGCCTTGGATATTTGAATATGCAGTTGCTCGTCGGCTTCTTTCACATAGTCTAGTAGATTGGGTCCTAATAGTCGCCATAGGGCCTGGCATGTAATTTTGTGTGCTCGCATGGCTTTGTTGAACTTTTTGCCAGCCAATGCTGCTTCAATGGTGTTCTGTCCCATTAGACCAGCTTCAACCCAGGCCTCTGCCAATCCAGATCCGTGCATGTGTTCTCCAATAACTTTTAAAAAGTTCATTGAAATGTGTAGCCCTCCTAGACGTGGAATGAGTCTCTTCTTGTACTCCGGATTGCACCACTTCAACTCCATGAGCTTGCAATAAAGTGCTTGATCCACACTCAGTACCGTGTATTCTTGTCCGAAGCGAGATGAAACTTCCAAACATCGCTCCACGACTGTTTTGAGTGTATCAAACTCGTGCGCTGGTGCCAGGATTATGGGCATATAGCCAACTGTAGTTTGTGGAGGATCATTTTGTGTCAGGGACTCATTGAATACTGTCCAACTGGTTTCCGTTGTTGAGTTGAGTCGCATGAAATTGAACGCTAAATCCACCGATTGGGCCCTTGCTGCACAATCAGTGTCCTTGGACGGTTGATGATACCAAGTTTTTTCCACTTGGCCACTGAAAGATTGTTCGGCCCTGACGGCAGGCATAGTTGCAGCATTTAAGGTGTCCATGACCTCTGGGCCATGCAGCATTCGGTCTTTAGAAAGAACCATGCTGTCCCACTTCACGTCTGCGGATGGTCCTCTCTGCCACGCTGCCAGCTGAGTGGCATGGAAGGTTTCTTTTCCGTCCAATGTCTCATCCAGTATGTCGATATTGTCAGCAGTGTAGAACAGAAAGCGGTCAGGAACTAGATTAGGTGGTATGACGGCACCGGTGTTTGGATTCATAGACTTAATTGTGGACTTGGCTAAGGTTGTGTCTAACTGCAACACTTGATGGTAACTGAGGGTGTGTCCTGCCTTATGGAACATTTCCACCAACTCCTTAGATCGTGTAGTTTGGTGCAGGGTGCTGCCGAGCCCTATATGTTTCGGCGTCAGTTTACTGCCTCCGCTCACTCCATATACCATGTCCTGAGCACTGCTGAGGACTTGTTGTTCTAGTTTCGTATCATCTTCTTTGGCAACGCATGGTTCTATTTCAAGCTGACACGGACCACCATATAAGAGCTTGAGGAACATGTCGACAGTCTCTGGTACGCAACTTAGTGCGTTTCCGATGCTCACTTCAAATCCCACGTGGCCAGGCTTATCAAGCAAATCTCCTCGAAGTTTTAGGGCAACATGCACCAGCGACAGGAAGATGTCCTCTTCAGGCCCGAACCTAGGCATTGTTAGTTGTTCGTCTGCTTCATCCGTCAGTCCAGATACAGCATTGCCGGTATACTTAGATGGTACCAACAACGTTTCTCTCTGAGATGTCCCACCATCAGGTCGAACAAAGAGGATGGTATCACCTACTCGAGATTGCAGTTTTTCCCTGAATGTTGTCCGACGACTTACAAAGGACTTCGGAATAACTGTGTTAGCTTCCTCTGAAAGATTTACATACCGATCCCAGACGTCACTTAGCCTCAGCACATGACCCTTTTGGGCTGCATACATAAGTTCTGAAGAAAGCCATATCAAAGGTAAGTCTTGACTGGTGTGAAAATCTTCTTTGACTTTGGATGTACTTCTTTTGAACGAACTTAAGCAAGGAAGGTGATATTTACCTTCCGCTGCGATGAGGTCACTAACGCCTGCCAAACTGAAGCATAGCTTGTGATGTAATTTAGATGCCTCTAAAATATCTTTGCTGACATTGAATGTCATAACTGAACTTAATCGTTGTTTTGACGTACGATCCTGACAAAACATGCACAGCGTCCAGTCAACTGGCTTGACAGAGCTCCGACGTATGACACGACCTTGGGTAGACCCAACAACTGAGCTGCATGTTGGTACATTTTCTCGGTCCTGATGATGATCTTCCAGTCTTTCTAGGCGAAGAAGTTTATTTTTATCGGTGAATTGGACATAACAGTTTTTGTGCCATACGATTGAGGTGGTATTCGAACCCAACGCCAGATCCAGACGCTCAATTATATTGCGGTTTTTTGGGTCGCGTAATTTCTTTCTGGTTTCGTAAGCCTTAGCGAGTGTGGCTAGACCTTGATTGCTGGCAGATCGCAAATCCCCATCTGTTTGGCATAAAATGCATAAGGCGAAGTCAATCGATGATGGTCGTTTCAGAGTAGCAACAGGATCCATCTTGATTTAGTCTGAAAATAAAAGAAAGAGAGGTTGCATGTCACCGTCCCGGTAAATAAACCGTCCTTAACTAGACATGATAACAACCTTAACTAGAAAATACAGTTGACAGTGATCTGAAAGCAATGTAATGCCAATCAAGGTAAAACGGCAATAAAAGCCAATATGGTGTATGAAACATCTTCCATTGAAAGCCTGCAATTCAGCTTGGTATCCTATCTTTTCGTGGTCAGCACGCTCACATACAGCTAATAAGCATAGATACCAAGTGCTACTATGACATTCCTATTTTTAAAAGAAAATTAGAAATGTCAATATCGCGTATACTTTTTTTGACGGCCATTTTGTTTTTTGGCTGATTTAAGCCCTAAATATGTAATATTCAGCTTGGTATTATTTTTTATCGTGATCAGCACCCTCATATACAGCTAATAAGCATGGATACCAAGTATTACTACGACATTCCACTTTTCTGAAGAAAAAAAACAAATATCGCATAAACTTTTTTGGCGGCCATTTTGTTTTTTGCTGATTTAGGCCCTAAATATGCACATTTCAGCTTGGTATCCGTTTTTTTCGTGATCAGCACCCTCATATCCACCTAAAACGCCCGGATACCAACTTTTACTCAGAAATGCCTCTGCCAAAAAAAAATCAGAAATTTAGCCTAGTCTATGGTTTTTGCTCTGATATGCATTGGCAGCTGTGAGACCTTATATAGACAGGTGTGTGCCTTTCCAAATCATGTCCAATCAATTGAATTTACCACAGGTGGACTCCAATCAAGGTGGAGAAACATCTCAAAGATGATCAAGAGAAATGGGAGGCACCTGAGCTAAATTTCAAGTGTCATAGCAAAGAGTATGAATACTTATGTAAATGTGATATTTCCGTTTTTTCTTTTTAATAAATTTGCAAAACTTTCTAAAATCCTGTTTTCTCTTTGTTATTATGGGGTATCGAGTGCAGATTGATGAGGGAAAAAATGAAATTAAACGATTTCAGCATAAGGCTGCAACATAACAAAATGTGAAAAAAGTGAAGTGGTCTGAATACTTTCTGATTGGTGTGTGTGCGTGTGCGTGTGCGCGTGCGTGTGCGTGCGTGTCCCTTCATAAGGTTAGGTTTTAAAGGCTTTGAGTAGTGCTTTCGGAGGGATTTGAGTGGGGGTATTTAAGGGGAAATCTTTGAACATGACTGTGTGTCAACTGGTTAAAGCCCCCTAAAAGGCTCTGAGGACCCAAAAGACCCCAAGGACCCAGAAGACACAAAATACTCCGAAGAGTCAAAATACCCAAAAAGGACCCAAAATACTGAAAAGACCCTGAAGACCCAATGGACCCCCAAAGACCCATATTTTGGTAAGACCCTAAGACCCAAAAGACCTCAAGGACCCAGAAAACCCAATATACTCCAAACACCCAAAATACCAGAAGACCCAAAATACCCTGTAGATTGTTAAAGACACAAAAGATAACGAAGACCCCAATGTCCCAGAAGACCCCAAGGACTTTGAAGTCCCCAAATACCCTGAAGACCCAAAATACCCTGAAGACCCAAAATACCCAAAGACCCAAAAAAAAACAAAGATGCAAAATACTGAAAAGACCCTGAAGACCCAATGGACCCAAAATACCCTGAACAAAAAGACCCAGAGGATCCAAAAGACCAAAACAACTCCAAGGACCCAAATGACAAAGAGGACCCAAAAGACCCCAATGACTCAGAAAAACCCAAGAACTCTGAAGTCCCAAAATACCCCAAAGACACAAAATTCCCCAAAGACCCAAAGGACCCCAAAGACCCAAAAGGACCCCAAATACCCAAAAGGCTTAAAAGACCCTAAAGACCCAATGGACCCCAAAGACTCTGAAGACCCAAAAGTCCCTGAGGATCCAAAAGACCCAAACAACCCCAAGGACCCAAATGACAAAGAGGACTCAAAATACCCCAATGACTCAGAAGACCCCCAAGGACTCTGAAAACCAAAATACCCCGAAGACCCAAAAGACCCAATGGGCCCCAAACACCCAAAATACCCCAAAGTCCCAAAATACGCTGAAGACCTGAAAGACCCAAAAGACTGAAAACACCCAATGGACCCCAAATACCCAAAATTTTGGTAAGACCCAAAGACCCAAAATACCCGAAGACCTCAAGGACACAGAAGACCAAATAGACCCAAAACAACCAAAAAACCCTGTGGACTGTTAAAGACACAAAAGACCATGAAAACCCAAAGTCTCCAAAGGCCCAAAAGACAGAAAAGTAATGGAAAACCCAATTGACCCCAAACACACAAAATACCCTGAAGACCCAAAAGACCCCAAAGACTCTTAAATACCAAAAACACCACAAAAATCCAAAAGACACTGAAGACCCCAAATTCACCCAAAGACCCATAAAGACCCAAAAGACTGAAAATACCCCAAGACTCTTAGACCTAAAAGACTCCAAAGACCCAAAATACACCAAATACCATGAAAGACCCAAAATACCACAAAGACGCAAAAGATCCCCAAAGCCCCTTAAATACCCAAAAGACCACAAAAACCCAAAACACCCCAAAGACCCAAAATACCCCAAAGACCCAAGGACCCCAAACACCCAAAAGACTGAAAAGACCCTGAAGACCCAATGGACACCAAAGACCCAATAGACCCCGAAGACCCAAAAGACCATGAGGATCCAAAAGACCCTAACAACCCCAAGGACAAAAAGGACCCAAAAGACCCCAAGGACTCAGAAGAACCCTAAGTACTCTCAAGATCCAAAATACACTAAAGACCAAAAAGACCCAATGAACCCCAAACACCCAATATACCCCAAATACCCTTAAAAACCCCAAAGACACAAAATATGCCAAAGACCCAAAAGACTGAAAAGACCCTGAAGACCCAATGGATGCCAAATACCCAAAATATTGGTAAGACCCAAAGACCCAAAATACACCAAAAATCATTAAAGACCCAAAAGACCACAAAGACGCAAAAGATCCCCAAAGAGCCTTAAATACCCAAAAGACCACAAACAGCCAAAATACCCGGAAGACCCAAAATACCCCAAAGACCCAAAGGACCCCAAACACCCAAAAGACTGAAAAGACCCTGAAGACCCAATGGATTCCAAAGACCCAAAAGACACTGAAGACCCAAAAGACCATAAGGATCCAAAATACCCGAAAGACCAAAAAGACCCAATGAACCCCAAACACGCAATATACCCCAAATACCCTTAAATACCCCAAAAACACAAAATATGCCAAATACCCCAAATTTTGGCAAGACCCTAAGACACAAAAGACCTCAAGGACCCAGAAGACCCAATAGACCCCAAACACCCAAAATACCCAAAGACCCAAAATACCCTGTAGACTGTTAGACACAAAAGATAATGAAGACCCCAAGGACTTTGAAGACCCAAAATACCCTGAAGACCCAAAATACCCCAAAGACACAAAGGACCCCAAAGACCCAAAAGACTGAAAAGATGCTGAAGACCCAATGGACCCTGAAGACCCAAAAGACCCTGAGGATCCAAAAGACCCAAAGAACCCCAGGGACCCAAATGACAGAGGACCCAAAAGACCCCAATGACTCAGAAGAACCCCAAGTACTCTCAAGATCCAAAATACCCTAAAGACCAAAAAGACACAAGGAACCCCAAACACCCAATATACCTCAAATACCCCGAAATACCCCAAAGACACAAAACATGCCAAATACCCAAAAGACTGAAAAGACCCTGAAGACCCAATGGACCCCAAAGACCCAACATTTTGGTAAGACCCTAAGACCCAAAAGACCTCAAGGACCCAGAAGACCCAATAGAATCCAACCACCCAAAATACCCAAAGACCCAAAATACCCTGTAGACGGTTAAAGACACAAAAGATAATGAAGACCCCAAGGACCCAGAAGACCCCAAGGACTTTGAAGACCCAAAATACCCTGAAGATCCAAAATACCCTGAAGACCCAAAATACCCCAAAGACCCAAAGGACCCCAAAGACCCAAAAGACTGAAAAGACCCTGAAGACCCAATGGACCCCAAAGACTCTGAAGACCCAAAAGACCCTGAGGATCCAAAAGACCCTGAGGATCCAAAAGACCCTGAGGATCCAAAAGACCCAAATAACCTCAGGGACCCAAATGACAAAGAGGACCCAAAAGACCCCAATTACTCAGAAGACCCCCCAAGGACTCTGAAAACCAAAATACCCTGAAGACCCAAAATACCAAAAAAAAAACAATAGGCCCCAAACACCCAAAATACCCCAAATACACTGAAGAACCGAAAGACCCAAAAGACTGAAAAGACCCAAAAGACACAATGGACCCCAAATACCCGAAATTTTGGAAAGACCCAAAGAACCAAAATACCCTAATACCTCAAGGACCCAGAAGACCCCAAAGACCAAATAAACCCAATGGGCCCCTAACACCCAAAATACCCCAAAGACCCAAAATACACTGAAGAACTGAAAGACCCAAAAGACTGAAAAGACCCAATGGACCCCAAATACCCAAAATTTTGGTAAGACCCAAAATACCCGAAGACCTCAAGGACCCAGAAGACCAAATAGACCCGAAACACCCAAAATACCCTGTGGACTATTAAAGACACAAAAGACCATGAAAACCCAGAAGTCTACAAAGGCCCAAAATACAGAAAAGTAATTGAAAACCCAATTGACCCCAAACACCCAAAATACCCCGAAGACCCAAAAGACCCCAAAGACTCTTAAATACCAAAAATACCACAAAAACCCAAAAGACACTGAAGACAGCAAATTCCCCCAAAGACCCAAAAGACTGAGAATACCCCAAGACTCTTAAAGACCCCAAACCCCCAAAATACACCAAATACCATCAAAGACCCAAAAGACCACAAAGACGCAAAAGATCCCCAAAGACCGTTAAATACCCAAAAACACCACAAACACCCAAAATAGCCCAAAGTCCCAAAATAGCCCAAAGACCCAAAGGACCCCAAAGACCCAAAGGATGCCAAACACCCAAAAGAATGAAAAGACCCTGAAGACCCAATGGACTCCAAAACCCTAAAGACCCTGAAGACCTAAAATACCATGACGATCCAAAAGACCTTAACAACCCCAAGGACCCAAATGACAAAAAAGACCCAAAAGACCCCAAGGACTCAGAAGAACCCCAAGTACTCTCAAGATCCAAAATACCCTAAAGACCAAAAAGACACAAGGAACCCCAAACACCCAATATACCCTAAATACCCCGAAATACCACAAAGACACAAAACATGCCAAAGACCCAAAAGACCCTAAAGACCCAATGGACCCCAAAGACCCAAAATTTTGGTAAGACCCTAAGACCCAAAAGACCTCAAGGACCCAGAAGACCCAATAGACTCCAAACACCCAAAATACCCGAAGACCCAAAATACCCTGTAGACGGTTAAAGACACAAAAGATAATGAAGACCCCCAAGGACCCAGAAGACCCCAAGGACTTTGAAGACCCAAAATACCCTGAAGATCCAAAATACCCTGAAGACCCAAAATACCCCAAAGACCCAAAAGACTAGAAAGACCCTGAAGACCCAATGGACCCCAAAGACTCTGAAGACCCAAAAGACCCTGAGGATCCAAAAGACCCTGAGGATCCAAAAGACCATGAGGATCCAAAAGACCCTGAGGATCCAAAAGACCCAAAGAACCCCAGGGACCCAAATGGCAAAGAGGACCCAAAAGACCCCAATGACTCAGAAGACCCCCCAAGGACTCTGAAAACCAAAATACCCTGAAGACCCAAAATACCAAAAAGACCCAATGGGCCCCAAACACACAAAATACCCTATAGACCCAAAATACACTGAAGAATCAAAAGACCCAAAAGACTGAAAAGACCCGAAAGACCCAATGGACCCCAAATACCCAAAATTTTGGTAAGACCCAAATAACCAAAATACCCTAATACCTCAAGGACCCAGGAGACCCCGAAGACCAAATAGTCCCTAACACCCAAAATACCCTGTAGACTGTTAAAGACACAAAAGACCATTAAGACCCAGAAGTCCCCAAAGGCCCAAAAGACAGAAAAGTCAATGAAAACCCAATTGACCCCAAACACACAAAATACCCCAAAGACCCAAAATACCCCGAAGACTCTGAAATACCAAAAAGACCACAAAAACCCAAAAGACACAAGACCCCAAATTCCCCCAAAGACCAATGAGACTGAAAATACCCCAAGACTCTTAAAGACCCAAAAGACCACAAAGACCCAAAATACACCAAATACCATTAAAGACCCAAAAGACCACAAAGATGCAAAATATCCCCCAAAGACCCTTAAATACCCAAAAGACCACAAACACCCAAAAGACCCTGAAGACCCCAAAAAAACCAAAGACCCTTAAATATCCAGATGACCCAAAATACCCCAAATATCCAAAATACCCCAATGACACTTAAATATCCTGATGACCAAAAAGACCAAAAATACACCAAAGACTGCAAGACCCTTAAAGACCCAAAATACAATAAAACCCCAAAAGGCCCTGAAGACCCAAAATTTCCCAAAGACCCATAAAGACACCAAAGACCCAAAACATTGAAAAGACACCAAGACCCTTAAAAACCCATAAATACCCTGAAGACCCAAAACACTGAAAAGACCAAAAGACCCAAAAGACCACCAATACCCAAAATGCTCAAAATACCCCAAAGTCCCAGAAGATCCAAAAGACCATGAAAACTAAAAATACCCTGAAGATCCAAAAGACACAGAAGACCCTTAAATACCTCAAGGACCCAAAATATCTCAAAGACCCAGAAGGCCGAAAATACCCCAAAGACAAAAAGACCCCCAAAAAATCGAAAAGACCCAGAAGACCAAAAAGCCCCTGAAAACCCCAAATACCCCGAAGACCCTTAACGACCCCACAGAACCAAACAATCCAAAACACCAAAAAGACCCTGAGGACCAAGTGGAACCCAAAGATCCAAATTACCCCAAAGACCCAAAATACCTAGATGACTGAAAAGACCTGAGGACCCCAAAGAGGCAGAGGACCCAAAGGACGCAAATGACCTAAAAGACCCAAATGAACCAGAATATCCCAAGGATGCAAAAGCACTTGAGCACCCAAAATACCCAAATTAACCAGAGGACCCAAAAGACCCTCAGGACTCTGAAGACCCAAAATAAGAGTAATTATTTCTCTTAAATTGCAATTGAAGACGGTGGCTTGCAAACCGACCCTCAAGGTTGGTGTACGGAAGCGGGTTTTTTAAATTACAATAAATACACGGCGCAGGGAGGTGAAATTCGCTGAACGTGACGTGCAAAGTGCGCAGAGTAAACTGAGTGTTCATTTACGTCTGTAGGATGTCAATCCAAAACACCAAAAATACCCTTAAATACCCTGAGGGCACAGTGGACCCCAATGACCCAAATTACCCCAAAGACCCAAAATACACCAAAGTCCCAGATAACCGAAAATACCTGAGGACCCCAAAGATCCAGAGGACCCAAAAGACCCAAATGACCCAAAAGACCCTGAGGACCTAAATGACCCAGAGGACACAAAAGACCCAAAAGATCCCAAGGATGCAAAAGAGCTTGAACACCCAAAAGTCCCAAATTAACCAGAGGATCCAAAATGCCCTGAGGACTCCGAAGACCCAAAAGCAGAGTAATTATCTCTTACATTGGAATTGTAGATGGTGGCTTTCAAACTGAGCCTCAAGGTCGGTGTATGGAAGCGTTTTTTTTTAAAATCACAATTGATACAAGGCACAGGGAGGTGACATTCTCTGAACGTGATGTGCAAAGTGCGTACAGTAAAACGAGTGTTCATTTAAGTCTGTAGGATATCGAATAAATAAAGAAGATATAAGCACACCCGACACAAGGCCCAGACTTCGGCATGCTCTCCACGCTATACCGTCAAAAACTGTTCCAACCCGTCATTTTTGACGGGCTTATACCAGTATGAGAGAGTATAGTACTAGTAGTATAGATAGAGAGTATAGTAGTGTAGAGTATATATATATAGTATAATTATATATATATATATAATTACATAGTATATAGAGTATAGAGAATAAGTGATTTGAGTGTAGTGATAGTGAGTATGTGATAGTAGTAGTGTATAGTAGTACACATATATACAGATATACATATAGATAGTGTGTATGAGTAGCTCGTGATAGTCGTGTGATGTGTGACAGATACTATATCAATACTAATCTATATACATCATACTATATATATACATATATAACATACTACACTATATCACTATACAATACTCTCACACCTCACACACACTATACACTACACACTACTACTCCACCTACTACTACACACTACACTACACTCACACACCTACTCTCTATATATACTATACATCTATATACTACACATACTTATATATATATATATATATATATATATATATAACTATTATATATATATATAACTATACTATATATATAAATATATACTACTACACTCCATCCACCTCCCTCCCCCCCTACCCGATCCCCCTACCTACCCCCCCCCATATCCTAAAATCCAAAAACCCCCACAAACCCCCACCCTCTCATAGCACAACCAAACCCCCCACAATCACTCACCCTATATCACATCCCCCACACATCAGAAACATTACATTTTGTAGTCTATAATTTAAATAAACATAAATGCAAATTTCGCATGTGGAAAAAGTAAGTACACCCCTACATTTATCACTACTTCAAATACCTAAAATTAGAATCAGGTGCACCAGCTCAGGTGCAAATGATTAGAATATCGTTAGAGAGGATCTTGGAGGAACCTGTCTTATTTAAACCTCAGACATTTAGCTTGGTTTGCTCATTGTTGTTTAAGTGTGCGGCGTCACCATGCCTAGATCAAAAGAGCTCTACGAGGCCTTCAGAAAGAAGGTTATAGATGCCTACAAGTCTGGGAAGGGATTTAAAAAGATCTCCAAACAATTGAAATGAATCATTCGACTGTCCGGAAGATCCTCGACAAGTGGAGAAGATTCCAAACAACTGCCAACTTGTTCAGGCCAGGCCGCCCCAGCAAATTCAGCCGAGAGCCAACCGCAAGATGCTGAAAGAAGTTTCTAAGAACCCCAGAATGTCATCACGGGACCTACAGGTAGCTCTTGCCACTGTTGATGTCAAAATGCACGAGTCTACCATTAGAAAGAGGCTGCACAAATTTGATCTACATGGGAAGTTAGAGAAATGTATATATATATATATATATATATATATATATATATATATATATATTCCCAATAACATGGAATAATATATATATATATACATATATATATATATATACATATATATATATATATATATACATATATACATATATATATATATAATATATACTATATATACTATATATATATATATATATATGTATATATATATATATCTACATATATATATATA
>NW_027619300.1:0-46656 GCF_964187855.1 Myxine glutinosa
TGAAAAACCACTTTTCGCACTTGTGTTGGTGCAGGAAACCACTTTTGCACTTGTATTGGTGTGGAAAAAACTTTTTGCACTTGTGATAGTGTTGAAAAACCACTTTTCGCACTTGTGTTAGTGTTGAAAAACCACTTTTCGCACTTGTGTTGGTGCAGGAAACCACTTTTGCACTTGCATTAGTGTGGAAAAACCACTTTTCGCACTTGTTTTAGTGTTGAAAAACCACTTTTTGCACTTGTGTTAGTGTTGAAAAACCACTTTTCGCACTTGTGTTAGTGTTGAAAAACCACTTTTCGCACTTGTGTTGGTGCAGGAAACCACTTTTGCACTTGTATTGGTGTGGAAAAAACACTTTTTGCACTTGTGATAGTGTTGAAAAACCACTTTTCGCACTTGTGTTAGTGTTGAAAAACCACTTTTCGCACTTGTGTTGGTGCAGGAAACCACTTTTGCACTTGTATTAGTGTGGAAAAACCACTTTTCGCACTTGTGTTAGTGTTGAAAAACCACTTTTCGCACTTGTGTTAGTGTTGAAAAACCACTTTTCGCACTTGTGTTGGTGCAGGAAACCACTTTTGCACTTGTATTAGTGTGGAAAAAACACTTTTCGCACTTGTGTTAGTGTTGAAAAACCACTTTTCGCACTTGTGTTAGTGTTGAAAAACCACTTTTCGCACTTGTGTTGGTGCAGGAAACCACTTTTGCACTTGTATTAGTGTGGAAAAAACACTTTTCGCACTTGTGTTAGAGCAGGAAACCACTTTTCGCACTTGTGTTAGTGTTGAAAAACCACTTTTCGCACTTGTGTTAGTGTTGAAAAACCACTTTTCGCACTTGTGTTGGTGCAGGAAACCACTTTTGCACTTGTATTAGTGTGGAAAAACACTTTTTGGACTTGTGATAGTGTTGAAAAACCACTTTTTGCACTTGTGTTAGTGTTGAAAAACCACTTTTTGCACTTGTGTTGGTGCAGGAAACCACTTTTGCACTTGTATTAGTGTGGAAAAACCACTTTTCGCACTTGTGTTAGTGTTGAAAAACCACTTTTCGCACTTGTGTTGGTGCAGGAAACCACTTTTGCACTTGTATTAGTGTGGAAAAAACACTTTTCACACTTGTGTTGGTGCAGGAAACCACTTTTGCACTTGTATTAGTGTGGAAAAAACACTTTTCGCACTTGTGTTAGTTTTGAAAAACCACTTTTCGCACTTGTGTTAGTGTTGAAAAACCACTTTTCGCACTTGTGTTAGTGTTGAAAAACCACTTTTCGTACTTGTGTTGGTGCAGGAAACCACTTTTGCACTTGTATTAGTGTGGAAAAACCACTTTTCGCACTTGTGTTAGTGTTGAAAAACCACTTTTCGCACTTGTGTTTGTGTTGAAAAATCACTTTTCGCACTTGTGTTGGTGCAGGAAACCACTTTTGCACTTGTATTAGTGTGGAAAAAACACTTTTCACACTTGTGTTGGTGCAGGAAACCACTTTTGCACTTGTATTAGTGTGGAAAAAACACTTTTCGCACTTGTGTTAGTGTTGAAAAACCACTTTTCGCACTTGTGTTAGTGTTGAAAAACCACTTTTCGCACTTGTGTTGGTGCAGGAAACCACTTTTGCACTTGTATTAGTGTGGAAAAAACACTTTTTGCACTTGTGATAGTGTTGAAAAACCACTTTTCGCACTTGTGTTAGTGTTGAAAAACCACTTTCCGCACTTGTGTTGGTGCAGGAAACCACTTTTGCACTTGTATTAGTGTGGAAAAACCACTTTTCGCACTTGTGTTAGTGTTGAAAAACCACTTTTCACACTTGTGTTAGTGTTGAAAAACCACTTTTCGCACTTATGTTGGTGCAGGAAACCACTTTTGCACTTGTATTAGTGTGGAAAAAACACTTTTCGCACTTGTGTTAGTGTTGAAAAACCACTTTTCGCACTTGTGTTAGTGTTGAAAAACCACTTTTCGCACTTGTGTTGGTGCAGGAAACCACTTTTGCACTTGTATTAGTGTGGAAAAAACAGTTTTTGCACTTGTGATAGTGTTGAAAAACCACTTTTCGCACTTGTGTTAGTGTTGAAAAACCACTTTCCGCACTTGTGTTGGTGCAGGAAACCACTTTTGCACTTGTATTAGTGTGGAAAAACCACTTTTCGCACTTGTGTTAGTGTTGAAAAACTACTTTTCGCACTTGTGTTAGTGTTGAAAACCCACTTTTCGCACTTGTGTTGGTGCAGGAAACCACTTTTGCACTTGTATTAGTGTGGAAAAAACAGTTTTTGCACTTGTGATAGTGTTGAAAAACCACTTTTCGCACTTGTGATAGTGTTGAAAAACCACTTTTCGCACTTGTGTTGGTGGAGGAAACCACTTTTCGCACTTGTGTTGGTGCAGGAAACCACTTTTGCACTTGTATTAGTGTGGAAAAACCACTTTTCGCACTTGTGTTAGTGTTGAAAAACCACTTTTCGCACTTGTGTTAGTGTTGAAAAACCACTTTTCGCACTTGTGTTAGTGTTGAAAAACCACTTTTCGCACTTGTGTTGGTGCAGGAAACCACTTTTGCACTTGTATTAGTCTGGAAAAAACACTTTTTGCACTTGTGATAGTATTGAAAAACCACTTTTCGCACTTGTGTTAGTGTTGAAAAACCACTTTTTGCACTTGTGTTAGTGTTGAAAAACCACTTTTCGCACTTGTGTTGGTGCAGGAAACCACTTTTGCACTTGTATTGGTGTGGAAAAAAACTTTTTGCACTTGTGATAGTGTTGAAAAACCACTTTTCGCACTTGTGTTAGTGTTGAAAAACCACTTTTCGCACTTGTGTTGGTGCAGGAAACCACTTTTGCACTTGCATTAGTGTGGAAAAACCACTTTTCGCACTTGTTTTAGTGTTGAAAAACCACTTTTCGCACTTGTGTTAGTGTTGAAAAACCACTTTTCGCACTTGTGTTAGTGTTGAAAAACCACTTTTCGCACTTGTGTTGGTGCAGGAAACCACTTTTGCACTTGTATTGGTGTGGAAAAAACACTTTTTGCACTTGTGATAGTGTTGAAAAACCACTTTTCGCACTTGTGTTGGTGCAGGAAACCACTTTTGCACTTGTATTAGTGTGGAAAAACCACTTTTCGCACTTGTGTTAGTGTTGAAAAACCACTTTTCGCACTTGTGTTAGTGTTGAAAAACCACTTTTCGCACTTGTGTTAGTGTTGAAAAACCACTTTTCGCACTTGTGTTGGTGCAGGAAACCACTTTTGCACTTGTATTAGTGTGGAAAAAACACTTTTCGCACTTGTGTTCGTGTTGAAAAACCACTTTTCGCACTTGTGTTAGTGTTGAAAAACCACTTTTCGCACTTGTGTTGGTGCAGGAAACCACTTTTGCACTTGTATTAGTGTGGAAAAAACACTTTTTGCACTTGTGATAGTGTTCGAAAAACCACTTTTGCACTTGTATTAGTGTGGAAAAAACAGTTTTTGCACTTGTGATAGTGTTGAAAAACCACTTTTCGCACTTGTGATAGTGTTGAAAAACCACTTTTCGTACTTGTGTTGGTGCAGGAAACCACCTTTGCACTTGTTTTAGTGTGGAAAAACCACTTTTCGCACTTGTGTTGGTGCAGGAAACCACTTTTGCACTTGTATTAGTGTGGAAAAAACACTTTTTGCACTTGTGATAGTATTGAAAAACCACTTTTCGCACTTGTGTTAGTGTTGAAAAACCACTTTTTGCACTTGTGTTAGTGTTGAAAAACCACTTTTCGCACTTGTGTTGGTGCAGGAAACCACTTTTGCACTTGTATTGGTGTGGAAAAAAACTTTTTGCACTTGTGATAGTGTTGAAAAACCACTTTTCGCACTTGTGTTAGTGTTGAAAAACCACTTTTCGCACTTGTGTTGGTGCAGGAAACCACTTTTGCACTTGCATTAGTGTGGAAAAACCACTTTTCGCACTTGTTTTAGTGTTGAAAAACCACTTTTCGCACTTGTGTTAGTGTTGAAAAACCACTTTTCGCACTTGTGTTAGTGTTGAAAAACCACTTTTCGCACTTGTGTTGGTGCAGGAAACCACTTTTGCACTTGTATTGGTGTGGAAAAAACACTTTTTGCACTTGTGATAGTGTTGAAAAACCACTTTTCGCACTTGTGTTAGTGTTGAAAAACCACTTTTCGCACTTGTGTTGGTGCAGGAAACCACTTTTGCACTTGTATTAGTGTGGAAAAACCACTTTTCGCACTTGTGTTAGTGTTGAAAAACCACTTTTCGCACTTGTGTTAGTGTTGAAAAACCACTTTTCGCACTTGTGTTTGTGCAGGAAACCACTTTTGCACTTGTATTAGTGTGGAAAAAACACTTTTTGCACTTGTGTTAGTGTTGAAAAACCACTTTTCGCACTTGTGTTAGTGTTGAAAAACCACTTTTCGCACTTGTGTTGGTGCAGGAAACCACTTTTGCACTTGTATTAGTGTGGAAAAAACACTTTTCGCACTTGTGTTAGAGCAGGAAACCACTTTTCGCACTTGTGTTAGTGTTGAAAAACCACTTTTCGCACTTGTGATAGTGTTGAAAAACCACTTTTTGCACTTGTGTTAGTGTTGAAAAACCACTTTTCGCACTTGTGTTGGTGCAGGAAACCACTTTTGCACTTGTATTAGTGTGGAAAAACCACTTTTCGCACTTGTGTTAGTGTTGAAAAACCACTTTTCGCACTTGTGTTGGTGCAGGAAACCACTTTTGCACTTGTATTAGTGTGGAAAAAACACTTTTCACACTTGTGTTGGTGCAGGAAACCACTTTTGCACTTGTATTAGTGTGGAAAAAACACTTTTCGCACTTGTGTTAGTTTTGAAAAACCACTTTTCGCACTTGTGTTAGTGTTGAAAAACCACTTTTCGCACTTGTGTTAGTGTTGAAAAACCACTTTTCGTACTTGTGTTGGTGCAGGAAACCACTTTTGCACTTGTATTAGTGTGGAAAAACCACTTTTCGCACTTGTGTTAGTGTTGAAAAACCACTTTTCGCACTTGTGTTTGTGTTGAAAAATCACTTTTCGCACTTGTGTTGGTGCAGGAAACCACTTTTGCACTTGTATTAGTGTGGAAAAACCACTTTTCGCACTTGTGTTAGTGTTGAAAAACCACTTTTCGCACTTGTGTTAGTGTTGAAAAACCACTTTTCGCACTTGTGTTGATGCAGGAAACTACTTTTGCACTTGTATTAGTGTGGAAAAAACACTTTTTGCACTTGTGATAGTGTTCGAAAAACCACTTTTGCACTTGTATTAGTGTGGAAAAACCACTTTTCGCACTTGTGTCGGTGTTGAAAAACCACTTTTCGCACTTGTGTTGGTGCAGGAAACCACGTTTGCACTTGTATTAGTGTGGAAAAAACACTTTTTGCACTTGTGTTAGTGTTGAAAAACCACTTTTCGCACTTGTGTTAGTGTTGAAAAACCACTTTTCGCACTTGTGTTGGTGCAGGAAACCACTTTTGCACTTGTATTAGTGTGGAAAAAACACTTTTCGCACTTGTGTTAGTGTTGAAAAACCACTTTTCGCACTTGTGTTAGTGTTGAAAAACCACTTTTCGCACTTGTGTTGGTGCAGGAAACCACTTTTGCACTTGTATTAGTGTGGAAAAAACACTTTTCGCACTTGTGTTAGTGCAGGAAACCACTTTTGCACTTGTATTAGTGTTGAAAAACCACTTTTCGCACTTGTGTTAGTGTTGAAAAACCACTTTTCGCACTTGTGTTAGTGTTGAAAAACCACTTTTCGCACTTGTGTTGGTGCAGGAAACCACTTTTGCACTTGTATTAGTGTGGAAAAAACACTTTTTGGACTTGTGATAGTGTTGAAAAACCACTTTTTGCACTTGTGTTAGTGTTGAAAAACCACTTTTCGCACTTGTGTTGGTGCAGGAAACCACTTTTGCACTTATATTAGTGTGGAAAAACCACTTTTCGCACTTGTGTTAGTGTTGAAAAACCACTTTTCGCACTTGTGTTAGTGTTGAAAAACCACTTTTCACACTTGTGTTAGTGTTGAAAAACCACTTTTCGCACATGTGTTAGTGTTGAAAAACCACTTTTCGCACTTGTGTTGGTGTTGAAAAACCACTTTTCGCACTTGTGTTAGTGTTGAAAAACCACTTTTCGCACTTGTGTTAGTGTTGAAAAACCACTTTTCGCACTTGTGTTAAACCACTTTTCGCACTTGTGTTAGTGTTGAAAAAACCACTTTTCGCACTTGTGTTGGTGCAGGAAACCACTTTTGCACTTGTATTAGTGTGGAAAAAACACTTTTCGCACTTGTGTTAGTGTTGAAAAACCACTTTTCGCACTTGTGTTAGTGTTGAAAAACCACTTTTCGCACTTGTGTTGGTGCAGGAAACCACTTTTGCACTTGTATTAGTGTGGAAAAAAACACTTTTCGCACTTGTGTTAGTGCAGGAAACCACTTTTGCACTTGTATTAGTGTTGAAAAACCACTTTTCGCACTTGTGTTAGTGTTGAAAAACCACTTTTCGCACTTGTGTTAGTGTTGAAAAACCACTTTTCGCACTTGTGTTGGTGCAGGAAACCACTTTTGCACTTGTATTAGTGTGGAAAAAACACTTTTTGGACTTGTGATAGTGTTGAAAAACCACTTTTTGCACTTGTGTTAGTGTTGAAAAACCACTTTTCGCACTTGTGTTGGTGCAGGAAACCACTTTTGCACTTATATTAGTGTGGAAAAACCACTTTTCGCACTTGTGTTAGTGTTGAAAAACCACTTTTCGCACTTGTGTTAGTGTTGAAAAACCACTTTTCACACTTGTGTTAGTGTTGAAAAACCACTTTTCGCACATGTGTTAGTGTTGAAAAACCACTTTTCGCACTTGTGTTGGTGTTGAAAAACCACTTTTCGCACTTGTGTTAGTGTTGAAAAACCACTTTTCGCACTTGTGTTAGTGTTGAAAAACCACTTTTCGCACTTGTGTTAGTGTTGAAAAACCACTTTTCGCACTTGTGTTAGTGTTGAAAAACCACTTTTCGCACTTGTGTTGGTGCAGGAAACCACTTTTGCACTTGTATTAGTGTGGAAAAAACACTTTTCGCACTTGTGTTAGTGTTGAAAAACCACTTTTCGCACTTGTGTTAGTGTTGAAAAACCACTTTTCGCACTTGTGTTGGTGCAGGAAACCACTTTTGCACTTGTATTAGTGTGGAAAAAACACTTTTCGCACTTGTGTTAGTGCAGGAAACCACTTTTGCACTTGTATTAGTGTTGAAAAACCACTTTTCGCACTTGTGTTAGTGTTGAAAAACCACTTTTCGCACTTGTGTTAGTGTTGAAAAACCACTTTTCGCACTTGTGTTGGTGCAGGAAACCACTTTTGCACTTGTATTGGTGTGGAAAAAAACACTTTTTGCACTTGTGATAGTGTTGAAAAACCACTTTTCGCACTTGTGTTGGTGCAGGAAACCACTTTTGCACTTGTATTAGTGTGGAAAAACCACTTTTCGCACTTGTGTTAGTGTTGAAAAACCACTTTTCGCACTTGTGTTAGTGTTGAAAAACCACTTTTCGCACTTGTGTTAGTGTTGAAAAACCACTTTTCGCACTTGTGTTGGTGCAGGAAACCACTTTTGCACTTGTATTAGTGTGGAAAAAAACACTTTTCGCACTTGTGTTCGTGTTGAAAAACCACTTTTCGCACTTGTGTTAGTGTTGAAAAACCACTTTTCGCACTTGTGTTGGTGCAGGAAACCACTTTTGCACTTGTATTAGTGTGGAAAAAAACACTTTTTGCACTTGTGATAGTGTTCGAAAAAACACTTTTGCACTTGTATTAGTGTGGAAAAAAACAGTTTTTGCACTTGTGATAGTGTTGAAAAACCACTTTTCGCACTTGTGATAGTGTTGAAAAACCACTTTTCGCACTTGTGTTGGTGCAGGAAACCACCTTTGCACTTGTTTTAGTGTGGAAAAACCACTTTTCGCACTTGTGTTGGTGCAGGAAACCACTTTTGCACTTGTATTAGTGTGGAAAAAACACTTTTTGCACTTGTGATAGTATTGAAAAAACCACTTTTCGCACTTGTGTTAGTGTTGAAAAACCCACTTTTTGCACTTGTGTTAGTGTTGAAAAACCACTTTTCGCACTTGTGTTGGTGCAGGAAACCACTTTTGCACTTGTATTGGTGTGGAAAAAACTTTTTGCACTTGTGATAGTGTTGAAAAACCACTTTTCGCACTTGTGTTAGTGTTGAAAAACCACTTTTCGCACTTGTGTTGGTGCAGGGAAACCACTTTTGCACTTGCATTAGTGTGGAAAAACCACTTTTCGCACTTGTTTTAGTGTTGAAAAACCACTTTTTGCACTTGTGTTAGTGTTGAAAAACCACTTTTCGCACTTGTGTTAGTGTTGAAAAACCACTTTTCGCACTTGTGTTGGTGCAGGAAACCACTTTTGCACTTGTATTGGTGTGGAAAAAACACTTTTTGCACTTGTGATAGTGTTGAAAAACCACTTTTCGCACTTGTGTTAGTGTTGAAAAACCACTTTTCGCACTTGTGTTGGTGCAGGAAACCACTTTTGCACTTGTATTAGTGTGGAAAAACCACTTTTCGCACTTGTGTTAGTGTTGAAAAACCACTTTTCGCACTTGTGTTAGTGTTGAAAAACCACTTTTCGCACTTGTGTTGGTGCAGGAAACCACTTTTGCACTTGTATTAGTGTGGAAAAAACACTTTTCGCACTTGTGTTAGTGTTGAAAAACCACTTTTCGCACTTGTGTTAGTGTTGAAAAACCACTTTTCGCACTTGTGTTGGTGCAGGAAACCACTTTTGCACTTGTATTAGTGTGGAAAAAACACTTTTCGCACTTGCGTTAGAGCAGGAAACCACTTTTCGCACTTGTGTTAGTGTTGAAAAACCACTTTTCGCACTTGTGTTAGTGTTGAAAAACCACTTTTCGCACTTGTGTTGGTGCAGGAAACCACTTTTGCACTTGTATTAGTGTGGAAAAACACTTTTTGGACTTGTGATAGTGTTGAAAAACCACTTTTTGCACTTGTGTTAGTGTTGAAAAACCACTTTTTGCACTTGTGTTGGTGCAGGAAACCACTTTTGCACTTGTATTAGTGTGGAAAAACCACTTTTCGCACTTGTGTTAGTGTTGAAAAACCACTTTTCGCACTTGTGTTGGTGCAGGAAACCACTTTTGCACTTGTATTAGTGTGGAAAAAACACTTTTCACACTTGTGTTGGTGCAGGAAACCACTTTTGCACTTGTATTAGTGTGGAAAAAACACTTTTCGCACTTGTGTTAGTTTTGAAAAACCACTTTTCGCACTTGTGTTAGTGTTGAAAAACCACTTTTCGCACTTGTGTTAGTGTTGAAAAACCACTTTTCGTACTTGTGTTGGTGCAGGAAACCACTTTTGCACTTGTATTAGTGTGGAAAAACCACTTTTCGCACTTGTGTTAGTGTTGAAAAACCACTTTTCGCACTTGTGTTTGTGTTGAAAAATCACTTTTCGCACTTGTGTTGGTGCAGGAAACCACTTTTGCACTTGTATTAGTGTGGAAAAAACACTTTTCACACTTGTGTTGGTGCAGGAAACCACTTTTGCACTTGTATTAGTGTGGAAAAAACACTTTTCGCACTTGTGTTAGTGTTGAAAAACCACTTTTCGCACTTGTGTTAGTGTTGAAAAACCACTTTTCGCACTTGTGTTGGTGCAGGAAACCACTTTTGCACTTGTATTAGTGTGGAAAAAACACTTTTTGCACTTGTGATAGTGTTGAAAAACCACTTTTCGCACTTGTGTTAGTGTTGAAAAACCACTTTCCGCACTTGTGTTGGTGCAGGAAACCACTTTTGCACTTGTATTAGTGTGGAAAAACCACTTTTCGCACTTGTGTTAGTGTTGAAAAACCACTTTTCACACTTGTGTTAGTGTTGAAAAACCACTTTTCGCACTTATGTTGGTGCAGGAAACCACTTTTGCACTTGTATTAGTGTGGAAAAAACACTTTTCGCACTTGTGTTAGTGTTGAAAAACCACTTTTCGCACTTGTGTTAGTGTTGAAAAACCACTTTTCGCACTTGTGTTGGTGCAGGAAACCACTTTTGCACTTGTATTAGTGTGGAAAAAACAGTTTTTGCACTTGTGATAGTGTTGAAAAACCACTTTTCGCACTTGTGTTAGTGTTGAAAAACCACTTTCCGCACTTGTGTTGGTGCAGGAAACCACTTTTGCACTTGTATTAGTGTGGAAAAACCACTTTTCGCACTTGTGTTAGTGTTGAAAAACTACTTTTCGCACTTGTGTTAGTGTTGAAAACCCACTTTTCGCACTTGTGTTGGTGCAGGAAACCACTTTTGCACTTGTATTAGTGTGGAAAAAACAGTTTTTGCACTTGTGATAGTGTTGAAAAACCACTTTTCGCACTTGTGATAGTGTTGAAAAACCACTTTTCGCACTTGTGTTGGTGGAGGAAACCACTTTTCGCACTTGTGTTGGTGCAGGAAACCACTTTTGCACTTGTATTAGTGTGGAAAAACCACTTTTCGCACTTGTGTTAGTGTTGAAAAACCACTTTTCGCACTTGTGTTAGTGTTGAAAAACCACTTTTCGCACTTGTGTTAGTGTTGAAAAACCACTTTTCGCACTTGTGTTGGTGCAGGAAACCACTTTTGCACTTGTATTAGTCTGGAAAAAACACTTTTTGCACTTGTGATAGTATTGAAAAACCACTTTTCGCACTTGTGTTAGTGTTGAAAAACCACTTTTTGCACTTGTGTTAGTGTTGAAAAACCACTTTTCGCACTTGTGTTGGTGCAGGAAACCACTTTTGCACTTGTATTGGTGTGGAAAAAAACTTTTTGCACTTGTGATAGTGTTGAAAAACCACTTTTCGCACTTGTGTTAGTGTTGAAAAACCACTTTTCGCACTTGTGTTGGTGCAGGAAACCACTTTTGCACTTGCATTAGTGTGGAAAAACCACTTTTCGCACTTGTTTTAGTGTTGAAAAACCACTTTTCGCACTTGTGTTAGTGTTGAAAAACCACTTTTCGCACTTGTGTTAGTGTTGAAAAACCACTTTTCGCACTTGTGTTGGTGCAGGAAACCACTTTTGCACTTGTATTGGTGTGGAAAAAACACTTTTTGCACTTGTGATAGTGTTGAAAAACCACTTTTCGCACTTGTGTTGGTGCAGGAAACCACTTTTGCACTTGTATTAGTGTGGAAAAACCACTTTTCGCACTTGTGTTAGTGTTGAAAAACCACTTTTCGCACTTGTGTTAGTGTTGAAAAACCACTTTTCGCACTTGTGTTAGTGTTGAAAAACCACTTTTCGCACTTGTGTTGGTGCAGGAAACCACTTTTGCACTTGTATTAGTGTGGAAAAAACACTTTTCGCACTTGTGTTCGTGTTGAAAAACCACTTTTCGCACTTGTGTTAGTGTTGAAAAACCACTTTTCGCACTTGTGTTGGTGCAGGAAACCACTTTTGCACTTGTATTAGTGTGGAAAAAACACTTTTTGCACTTGTGATAGTGTTCGAAAAACCACTTTTGCACTTGTATTAGTGTGGAAAAAACAGTTTTTGCACTTGTGATAGTGTTGAAAAACCACTTTTCGCACTTGTGATAGTGTTGAAAAACCACTTTTCGTACTTGTGTTGGTGCAGGAAACCACCTTTGCACTTGTTTTAGTGTGGAAAAACCACTTTTCGCACTTGTGTTGGTGCAGGAAACCACTTTTGCACTTGTATTAGTGTGGAAAAAACACTTTTTGCACTTGTGATAGTATTGAAAAACCACTTTTCGCACTTGTGTTAGTGTTGAAAAACCACTTTTTGCACTTGTGTTAGTGTTGAAAAACCACTTTTCGCACTTGTGTTGGTGCAGGAAACCACTTTTGCACTTGTATTGGTGTGGAAAAAAACTTTTTGCACTTGTGATAGTGTTGAAAAACCACTTTTCGCACTTGTGTTAGTGTTGAAAAACCACTTTTCGCACTTGTGTTGGTGCAGGAAACCACTTTTGCACTTGCATTAGTGTGGAAAAACCACTTTTCGCACTTGTTTTAGTGTTGAAAAACCACTTTTCGCACTTGTGTTAGTGTTGAAAAACCACTTTTCGCACTTGTGTTAGTGTTGAAAAACCACTTTTCGCACTTGTGTTGGTGCAGGAAACCACTTTTGCACTTGTATTGGTGTGGAAAAAACACTTTTTGCACTTGTGATAGTGTTGAAAAACCACTTTTCGCACTTGTGTTAGTGTTGAAAAACCACTTTTCGCACTTGTGTTGGTGCAGGAAACCACTTTTGCACTTGTATTAGTGTGGAAAAACCACTTTTCGCACTTGTGTTAGTGTTGAAAAACCACTTTTCGCACTTGTGTTAGTGTTGAAAAACCACTTTTCGCACTTGTGTTTGTGCAGGAAACCACTTTTGCACTTGTATTAGTGTGGAAAAAACACTTTTCGCACTTGTGTTAGTGTTGAAAAACCACTTTTCGCACTTGTGTTAGTGTTGAAAAACCACTTTTCGCACTTGTGTTGGTGCAGGAAACCACTTTTGCACTTGTATTAGTGTGGAAAAAACACTTTTCGCACTTGTGTTAGAGCAGGAAACCACTTTTCGCACTTGTGTTAGTGTTGAAAAACCACTTTTCGCACTTGTGATAGTGTTGAAAAACCACTTTTTGCACTTGTGTTAGTGTTGAAAAACCACTTTTCGCACTTGTGTTGGTGCAGGAAACCACTTTTGCACTTGTATTAGTGTGGAAAAACCACTTTTCGCACTTGTGTTAGTGTTGAAAAACCACTTTTCGCACTTGTGTTGGTGCAGGAAACCACTTTTGCACTTGTATTAGTGTGGAAAAAACACTTTTCACACTTGTGTTGGTGCAGGAAACCACTTTTGCACTTGTATTAGTGTGGAAAAAACACTTTTCGCACTTGTGTTAGTTTTGAAAAACCACTTTTCGCACTTGTGTTAGTGTTGAAAAACCACTTTTCGCACTTGTGTTAGTGTTGAAAAACCACTTTTCGTACTTGTGTTGGTGCAGGAAACCACTTTTGCACTTGTATTAGTGTGGAAAAACCACTTTTCGCACTTGTGTTAGTGTTGAAAAACCACTTTTCGCACTTGTGTTTGTGTTGAAAAATCACTTTTCGCACTTGTGTTGGTGCAGGAAACCACTTTTGCACTTGTATTAGTGTGGAAAAACCACTTTTCGCACTTGTGTTAGTGTTGAAAAACCACTTTTCGCACTTGTGTTAGTGTTGAAAAACCACTTTTCGCACTTGTGTTGATGCAGGAAACTACTTTTGCACTTGTATTAGTGTGGAAAAAACACTTTTTGCACTTGTGATAGTGTTCGAAAAACCACTTTTGCACTTGTATTAGTGTGGAAAAACCACTTTTCGCACTTGTGTCGGTGTTGAAAAACCACTTTTCGCACTTGTGTTGGTGCAGGAAACCACGTTTGCACTTGTATTAGTGTGGAAAAAACACTTTTTGCACTTGTGTTAGTGTTGAAAAACCACTTTTCGCACTTGTGTTAGTGTTGAAAAACCACTTTTCGCACTTGTGTTGGTGCAGGAAACCACTTTTGCACTTGTATTAGTGTGGAAAAAACACTTTTCGCACTTGTGTTAGTGTTGAAAAACCACTTTTCGCACTTGTGTTAGTGTTGAAAAACCACTTTTCGCACTTGTGTTGGTGCAGGAAACCACTTTTGCACTTGTATTAGTGTGGAAAAAACACTTTTCGCACTTGTGTTAGTGCAGGAAACCACTTTTGCACTTGTATTAGTGTTGAAAAACCACTTTTCGCACTTGTGTTAGTGTTGAAAAACCACTTTTCGCACTTGTGTTAGTGTTGAAAAACCACTTTTCGCACTTGTGTTGGTGCAGGAAACCACTTTTGCACTTGTATTAGTGTGGAAAAAACACTTTTTGGACTTGTGATAGTGTTGAAAAACCACTTTTTGCACTTGTGTTAGTGTTGAAAAACCACTTTTCGCACTTGTGTTGGTGCAGGAAACCACTTTTGCACTTATATTAGTGTGGAAAAACCACTTTTCGCACTTGTGTTAGTGTTGAAAAACCACTTTTCGCACTTGTGTTAGTGTTGAAAAACCACTTTTCACACTTGTGTTAGTGTTGAAAAACCACTTTTCGCACATGTGTTAGTGTTGAAAAACCACTTTTCGCACTTGTGTTGGTGTTGAAAAACCACTTTTCGCACTTGTGTTAGTGTTGAAAAACCACTTTTCGCACTTGTGTTAGTGTTGAAAAACCACTTTTCGCACTTGTGTTAGTGTTGAAAAACCACTTTTCGCACTTGTGTTAGTGTTGAAAAACCACTTTTCGCACTTGTGTTGGTGCAGGAAACCACTTTTGCACTTGTATTAGTGTGGAAAAAACACTTTTCGCACTTGTGTTAGTGTTGAAAAACCACTTTTCGCACTTGTGTTAGTGTTGAAAAACCACTTTTCGCACTTGTGTTGGTGCAGGAAACCACTTTTGCACTTGTATTAGTGTGGAAAAAACACTTTTCGCACTTGTGTTAGTGCAGGAAACCACTTTTGCACTTGTATTAGTGTGGAAAAAACACTTTTCGCACTTGTGTTAGTGTTGAAAAACCACTTTTCGCACTTGTGTTAGTGTTGAAAAACCACTTTTCGCACTTGTGTTGGTGCAGGAAACCACTTTTGCACTTGTATTAGTGTGGAAAAAAACAGTTTTTGCACTTGTGATAGTGTTGAAAAACCACTTTTCGCACTTGTGTTAGTGTTGAAAAACCACTTTCCGCACTTGTGTTGGTGCAGGAAACCACTTTTGCACTTGTATTAGTGTGGAAAAACCACTTTTCGCACTTGTGTTAGTGTTGAAAAACTACTTTTCGCACTTGTGTTAGTGTTGAAAACCCACTTTTCGCACTTGTGTTGGTGCAGGAAACCACTTTTGCACTTGTATTAGTGTGGAAAAAACAGTTTTTGCACTTGTGATAGTGTTGAAAAACCACTTTTCGCACTTGTGTTGGTGGAGGAAACCACTTTTCGCACTTGTGTTGGTGCAGGAAACCACTTTTGCACTTGTATTAGTGTGGAAAAACCACTTTTCGCACTTGTGTTAGTGTTGAAAAACCACTTTTCGCACTTGTGTTAGTGTTGAAAAACCACTTTTCGCACTTGTGTTAGTGTTGAAAAACCACTTTTCGCACTTGTGTTGGTGCAGGAAACCACTTTTGCACTTGTATTAGTCTGGAAAAAACACTTTTTGCACTTGTGATAGTATTGAAAAACCACTTTTCGCACTTGTGTTAGTGTTGAAAAACCACTTTTTGCACTTGTGTTAGTGTTGAAAAACCACTTTTCGCACTTGTGTTGGTGCAGGAAACCACTTTTGCACTTGTATTCGTGTGGAAAAAAACTTTTTGCACTTGTGATAGTGTTGAAAAACCACTTTTCGCACTTGTGTTAGTGTTGAAAAACCACTTTTCGCACTTGTGTTGGTGCAGGAAACCACTTTTGCACTTGCATTAGTGTGGAAAAACCACTTTTCGCACTTGTTTTAGTGTTGAAAAACCACTTTTCGCACTTGTGTTAGTGTTGAAAAACCACTTTTCGCACTTGTGTTAGTGTTGAAAAACCACTTTTCGCACTTGTGTTGGTGCAGGAAACCACTTTTGCACTTGTATTGGTGTGGAAAAAACACTTTTTGCACTTGTGATAGTGTTGAAAAACCACTTTTCGCACTTGTGTTGGTGCAGGAAACCACTTTTGCACTTGTATTAGTGTGGAAAAACCACTTTTCGCACTTGTGTTAGTGTTGAAAAACCACTTTTCGCACTTGTGTTAGTGTTGAAAAACCACTTTTCGCACTTGTGTTAGTGTTGAAAAACCACTTTTCGCACTTGTGTTGGTGCAGGAAACCACTTTTGCACTTGTATTAGTGTGGAAAAAACACTTTTCGCACTTGTGTTCGTGTTGAAAAACCACTTTTCGCACTTGTGTTAGTGTTGAAAAACCACTTTTCGCACTTGTGTTGGTGCAGGAAACCACTTTTGCACTTGTATTAGTGTGGAAAAAACACTTTTTGCACTTGTGATAGTGTTCGAAAAACCACTTTTGCACTTGTATTAGTGTGGAAAAAACAGTTTTTGCACTTGTGATAGTGTTGAAAAACCACTTTTCGCACTTGTGATAGTGTTGAAAAACCACTTTTCGCACTTGTGTTGGTGCAGGAAACCACCTTTGCACTTGTTTTAGTGTGGAAAAACCACTTTTCGCACTTGTGTTGGTGCAGGAAACCACTTTTGCACTTGTATTAGTGTGGAAAAAACACTTTTTGCACTTGTGATAGTATTGAAAAACCACTTTTCGCACTTGTGTTAGTGTTGAAAAACCACTTTTTGCACTTGTGTTAGTGTTGAAAAACCACTTTTCGCACTTGTGTTAGTGTTGAAAAACCACTTTTCGCACTTGTGTTGGTGCAGGAAACCACTTTTGCACTTGTATTGGTGTGGAAAAAACTTTTTGCACTTGTGATAGTGTTGAAAAACCACTTTTCGCACTTGTGTTAGTGTTGAAAAACCACTTTTCGCACTTGTGTTGGTGCAGGAAACCACTTTTGCACTTGCATTAGTGTGGAAAAACCACTTTTCGCACTTGTTTTAGTGTTGAAAAACCACTTTTCGCACTTGTGTTAGTGTTGAAAAACCACTTTTCGCACTTGTGTTAGTGTTGAAAAACCACTTTTCGCACTTGTGTTGGTGCAGGAAACCACTTTTGCACTTGTATTGGTGTGGAAAAAACACTTTTTGCACTTGTGATAGTGTTGAAAAACCACTTTTCGCACTTGTGTTAGTGTTGAAAAACCACTTTTCGCACTTGTGTTGGTGCAGGAAACCACTTTTGCACTTGTATTAGTGTGGAAAAACCACTTTTCGCACTTGTGTTAGTGTTGAAAAACCACTTTTCGCACTTGTGTTAGTGTTGAAAAACCACTTTTCGCACTTGTGTTGGTGCAGGAAACCACTTTTGCACTTGTATTAGTGTGGAAAAAACACTTTTCGCACTTGTGTTAGTGTTGAAAAACCACTTTTCGCACTTGTGTTAGTGTTGAAAAACCACTTTTCGCACTTGTGTTGGTGCAGGAAACCACTTTTGCACTTGTATTAGTGTGGAAAAAACACTTTTCGCACTTGTGTTAGACCAGGAAACCACTTTTCGCACTTGTGTTAGTGTTGAAAAACCACTTTTCGCACTTGTGTTAGTGTTGAAAAACCACTTTTCGCACTTGTGTTGGTGCAGGAAACCACTTTTGCACTTGTATTAGTGTGGAAAAAACACTTTTTGGACTTGTGATAGTGTTGAAAAACCACTTTTTGCACTTGTGTTAGTGTTGAAAAACCACTTTTCGCACTTGTGTTGGTGCAGGAAACCACTTTTGCACTTGTATTAGTGTGGAAAAACCACTTTTCGCACTTGTGTTAGTGTTGAAAAACCACTTTTCGCACTTGTGTTGGTGCAGGAAACCACTTTTGCACTTGTATTAGTGTGGAAAAAACACTTTTCACACTTGTGTTGGTGCAGGAAACCACTTTTGCACTTGTATTAGTGTGGAAAAAACACTTTTCGCACTTGTGTTAGTTTTGAAAAACCACTTTTCGCACTTGTGTTAGTGTTGAAAAACCACTTTTCGCACTTGTGTTAGTGTTGAAAAACCACTTTTCGTACTTGTGTTGGTGCAGGAAACCACTTTTGCACTTGTATTAGTGTGGAAAAACCACTTTTCGCACTTGTGTTAGTGTTGAAAAACCACTTTTCGCACTTGTGTTTGTGTTGAAAAATCACTTTTCGCACTTGTGTTGGTGCAGGAAACCACTTTTGCACTTGTATTAGTGTGGAAAAGACACTTTTTGCACTTGTGATAGTGTTGAAAAACCACTTTTCACGCTTGTGTTAGTGTTGAAAAACCACTTTTCGCACTTGTGTTGGTGCAGGAAACCACTTTTGCACTTGTATTAGTGTAGAAAAACCACTTTTCGCACTTGTGTTAGTGTTGAAAAACCACTTTTCGCACTTGTGTTAGTGTTGAAAAACCACTTTTCGCACTTGTGTTGATGCAGGAAACTACTTTTGCACTTGTATTAGTGTGGAAAAAACACTTTTTGCACTTGTGATAGTGTTCGAAAAACCACTTTTGCACTTGTATTAGTGTGGAAAAACCACTTTTCGCACTTGTGTCGGTGTTGAAAAACCACTTTTCGCACTTGTGTTGGTGCAGGAAACCACGTTTGCACTTGTATTAGTATGGAAAAAACACTTTTTGCACTTGTGTTAGTGTTGAAAAACCACTTTTCGCACTTGTGTTGGTGCAGGAAACCACTTTTGCACTTGTATTAGTGTGGAAAAACCACTTTTCGCACTTGTGTTAGTGTTGAAAAACCACTTTTCGCACTTGTGTTAGTGTTGAAAAACCACTTTTCACACTTGTGTTAGTGTTGAAAAACCACTTTTCGCACTTATGTTGGTGCAGGAAACCACTTTTGCACTTGTATTAGTGTGGAAAAAACACTTTTCGCACTTGTGTTAGTGTTGAAAAACCACTTTTCGCACTTGTGTTAGTGTTGAAAAACCACTTTTCGCACTTGTGTTGGTGCAGGAAACCACTTTTGCACTTGTATTAGTGTGGAAAAAACACTTTTTGCACTTGTGATAGTGTTGAAAAACCACTTTTCGCACTTGTGTTAGTGTTGAAAAACCACTTTCCGCACTTGTGTTGGTGCAGGAAACCACTTTTGCACTTGTATTAGTGTGGAAAAACCACTTTTCGCACTTGTGTTAGTGTTGAAAAACCACTTTTCACACTTGTGTTAGTGTTGAAAAACCACTTTTCGCACTTATGTTGGTGCAGGAAACCACTTTTGCACTTGTATTAGTGTGGAAAAAACACTTTTCGCACTTGTGTTAGTGTTGAAAAACCACTTTTCGCACTTGTGTTAGTGTTGAAAAACCACTTTTCGCACTTGTGTTGGTGCAGGAAACCACTTTTGCACTTGTATTAGTGTGGAAAAAACACTTTTTGCACTTGTGATAATGTTGAAAAACCACTTTTCGCACTTGTGTTAGTGTTGAAAAACCACTTTCCGCACTTGTGTTGGTGCAGTAAACCACTTTTGCACTTGTATTAGTGTGGAAAAACCACTTTTCGCACTTGTGTTAGTGTTGAAAAACTACTTTTCGCACTTGTGTTAGTGTTGAAAACCCACTTTTCGCACTTGTGTTGGTGCAGGAAACCACTTTTGCACTTGCATTAGTGTGGAAAAACCACTTTTCGCACTTGTTTTAGTGTTGAAAAACCACTTTTCGCACTTGTGTTAGTGTTGAAAAACCACTTTTCGCACTTGTGTTAGTGTTGAAAAACCACTTTTCGCACTTGTGTTGGTGCAGGAAACCACTTTTGCACTTGTATTGGTGTGGAAAAAACACTTTTTGTACTTGTGATAGTGTTGAAAAACCACTTTTCGCACTTGTGTTAGTGTTGAAAAACCACTTTTCGCACTTGTGTTGGTGCAGGAAACCACTTTTGCACTTGTATTAGTGTGGAAAAACCACTTTTCGCACTTGTGTTAGTGTTGAAAAACCACTTTTCGCACTTGTGTTGGTGCAGGAAACCACTTTTGCACTTGTATTAGTGTTGAAAAACCACTTTTCGCACTTGTGTTGGTGCAGGAAACCACTTTTGCACTTGTATTAGTGTGGAAAAAACAATTTTTGGACTTGTGATAGTGTTGAAAAACCACTTTTTGCACTTGTGTTAGTGTTGAAAAACCACTTTTCGCACTTGTGTTGGTGCAGGAAACCACTTTTGCACTTGTATTAGTGTGGAAAAACCACTTTTCGCACTTGTGTTAGTGTTGAAAAACCACTTTTCGCACTTGTGTTGGTGCAGGAAACCACTTTTGCACTTGTATTAGTGTGGAAAAAACACTTTTCACACTTGTGTTGGTGCAGGAAACCACTTTTGCACTTGTATTAGTGTGGAAAAACCACTTTTCGCACTTGTGTTAGTGTTGAAAAACCACTTTTCGCACTTGTGTTAGTGTTGAAAAACCACTTTTCGCACTTGTGTTAGTGTTGAAAAACCACTTTTCGCACTTGTGTTGGTGCAGGAAACCACTTTTGCACTTGTATTAGTGTGGAAAAAACACTTTTTGGACTTGTGATAGTGTTGAAAAACCACTTTTTGCACTTGTGTTAGTGTTGAAAAACCACTTTTCGCACTTGTGTTGGTGCAGGAAACCACTTTTGCACTTGTATTAGTGTGGAAAAACCACTTTTCGCACTTGTGTTAGTGTTGAAAAACCACTTTTCGCACTTGTGTTAGTGTTGAAAAACCACTTTTCACACTTGTGTTAGTGTTGAAAAACCACTTTTCGCACTTGTGTTAGTGTTGAAAAACCACTTTTCGCACTTGTGTTGGTGTTGAAAAACCACTTTTCGCACTTGTGTTAGTGTTGAAAAACCACTTTTCGCACTTGTGTTAGTGTTGAAAAACCACTTTTCGCACTTGTGTTAGTGTTGAAAAACCACTTTTCGCACTTGTGTTAGTGTTGAAAAACCACTTTTCGCACTTGTGTTGGTGCAGGAAACCACTTTTGCACTTGTATTAGTGTGGAAAAAACACTTTTCGCACTTGTGTTAGTGTTGAAAAACCACTTTTCGCACTTGTGTTAGTGTTGAAAAACCACTTTTCGCACTTGTGTTGGTGCAGGAAACCACTTTTGCACTTGTATTAGTGTGGAAAAAACACTTTTCGCACTTGTGTTAGTGCAGGAAACCACTTTTGCACTTGTATTAGTGTGGAAAAAACACTTTTCGCACTTGTGTTAGTGTTGAAAAACCACTTTTCGCACTTGTGTTGGTGCAGGAAACCACTTTTGCACTTGTATTAGTGTGGAAAAAACACTTTTCACACTTGTGTTGGTGCAGGAAACCACTTTTGCACTTGTATTAGTGTGGAAAAAACACTTTTCGCACTTGTGTTAGTGTTGAAAAACCACTTTTCGCACTTGTGTTAGTGTTGAAAAACCACTTTTCGCACTTGTGTTGGTGCAGGAAACCACTTTTGCACTTGTATTAGTGTGGAAAAAACACTTTTTGCACTTGTGATAGTGTTGAAAAACCACTTTTCGCACTTGTGTTAGTGTTGAAAAACCACTTTCCGCACTTGTGTTGGTGCAGGAAACCACTTTTGCACTTGTATTAGTGTGGAAAAACCACTTTTCGCACTTGTGTTAGTGTTGAAAAACCACTTTTCACACTTGTGTTAGTGTTGAAAAACCACTTTTCGCACTTATGTTGGTGCAGGAAACCACTTTTGCACTTGTATTAGTGTGGAAAAAACACTTTTCGCACTTGTGTTAGTGTTGAAAAACCACTTTTCGCACTTGTGTTAGTGTTGAAAAACCACTTTTCGCACTTGTGTTGGTGCAGGAAACCACTTTTGCACTTGTATTAGTGTGGAAAAAACAGTTTTTGCACTTGTGATAGTGTTGAAAAACCACTTTTCGCACTTGTGTTAGTGTTGAAAAACCACTTTCCGCACTTGTGTTGGTGCAGGAAACCACTTTTGCACTTGTATTAGTGTGGAAAAACCACTTTTCGCACTTGTGTTAGTGTTGAAAAACTACTTTTCGCACTTGTGTTAGTGTTGAAAACCCACTTTTCGCACTTGTGTTGGTGCAGGAAACCACTTTTGCACTTGTATTAGTGTGGAAAAAACAGTTTTTGCACTTGTGATAGTGTTGAAAAACCACTTTTCGCACTTGTGATAGTGTTGAAAAACCAATTTTCGCACTTGTGTTGGTGGAGGAAACCACTTTTCGCACTTGTGTTGGTGCAGGAAACCACTTTTGCACTTGTATTAGTGTGGAAAAACCACTTTTCGCACTTGTGTTAGTGTTGAAAAACTTCTTTTCGCACTTGTGTTAGTGTTGAAAAACCACTTTTTTTACTTGTGTTAGTGTTGAAAAACCACTTTTCGCACTTGTGTTGGTGCAGGAAACCACTTTTGCACTTGTATTAGTCTGGAAAAAACACTTTTTGCACTTGTGATAGTATTGAAAAACCACTTTTCGCACTTGTGTTAGTGTTGAAAAACCACTTTTTGCACTTGTGTTAGTGTTGAAAAACCACTTTTCGCACTTGTGTTGGTGCAGGAAACCACTTTTGCACTTGTATTGGTGTGGAAAAAAACTTTTTGCACTTGTGATAGTGTTGAAAAACCACTTTTCGCACTTGTGTTAGTGTTGAAAAACCACTTTTCGCACTTGTGTTGGTGCAGGAAACCACTTTTGCACTTGCATTATTGTGGAAAAACCACTTTTCGCACTTGTTTAGTGTTGAAAAACCACTTTTCGCACTTGTGTTAGTGTTGAAAAACCACTTTTCGCACTTGTGTTAGTGTTGAAAAACCACTTTTCGCACTTGTGTTGGTGCAGGAAACCACTTTTGCACTTGTATTGGTGTGGAAAAAACACTTTTTGCACTTGTGATAGTGTTGAAAAACCACTTTTCGCACTTGTGTTGGTGCAGGAAACCACTTTTGCACTTGTATTAGTGTGGAAAAACCACTTTTCGCACTTGTGTTAGTGTTGAAAAACCACTTTTCGCACTTGTGTTAGTGTTGAAAAACCACTTTTCGCACTTGTGTTAGTGTTGAAAAACCACTTTTCGCACTTGTGTTGGTGCAGGAAACCACTTTTGCACTTGTATTAGTGTGGAAAAAACACTTTTCGCACTTGTGTTCGTGTTGAAAAACCACTTTTCGCACTTGTGTTAGTGTTGAAAAACCACTTTTCGCACTTGTGTTGGTGCAGGAAACCACTTTTGCACTTGTATTAGTGTGGAAAAAACACTTTTTGCACTTGTGATAGTGTTCGAAAAACCACTTTTGCACTTGTATTAGTGTGGAAAAAACAGTTTTTGCACTTGTGATAGTGTTGAAAAACCACTTTTCGCACTTGTGATAGTGTTGAAAAACCACTTTTCGCACTTGTGTTGGTGCAGGAAACCACCTTTGCACTTGTTTTAGTGTGGAAAAACCACTTTTCGCACTTGTGTTGGTGCAGGAAACCACTTTTGCACTTGTATTAGTGTGGAAAAAACACTTTTTGCACTTGTGATAGTATTGAAAAACCACTTTTCGCACTTGTGTTAGTGTTGAAAAACCACTTTTTGCACTTGTGTTAGTGTTGAAAAACCACTTTTTGCACTTGTGTTAGTGTGGAAAAAACACTTTTCGCACTTGTGTTAGAGCAGGAAACCACTTTTCGCACTTGTGTTAGTGTTGAAAAACCACTTTTCGCACTTGTGTTAGTGTTGAAAAACCACTTTTCGCACTTGTGTTGGTGCAGGAAACCACTTTTGCACTTGTATTAGTGTGGAAAAAACACTTTTTGGACTTGTGATAGTGTTGAAAAACCACTTTTTGCACTTGTGTTAGTGTTGAAAAACCACTTTTCGCACTTGTGTTGGTGCAGGAAACCACTTTTGCACTTGTATTAGTGTGGAAAAACCACTTTTCGCACTTGTGTTAGTGTTGAAAAACCACTTTTCGCACTTGTGTTGGTGCAGGAAACCACTTTTGCACTTGTATTAGTGTGGAAAAAACACTTTTCACACTTGTGTTGGTGCAGGAAACCACTTTTGCACTTGTATTAGTGTGGAAAAAACACTTTTCGCACTTGTGTTAGTTTTGAAAAACCACTTTTCGCACTTGTGTTAGTGTTGAAAAACCACTTTTCGCACTTGTGTTAGTGTTGAAAAACCACTTTTCGTACTTGTGTTGGTGCAGGAAACCACTTTTGCACTTGTATTAGTGTGGAAAAACCACTTTTCGCACTTGTGTTAGTGTTGAAAAACCACTTTTCGCACTTGTGTTTGTGTTGAAAAATCACTTTTCGCACTTGTGTTGGTGCAGGAAACCACTTTTGCACTTGTATTAGTGTGGAAAAGACACTTTTTGCACTTTTGATAGTGTTGAAAAACCACTTTTCGCGCTTGTGTTAGTGTTGAAAAACCACTTTTCGCACTTGTGTTGGTGCAGGAAACCACTTTTGCACTTGTATTCGTGTGGAAAAACCACTTTTCGCACTTGTGTTAGTGTTGAAAAACCACTTTTCGCACTTGTGTTAGTGTTGAAAAACCACTTTTCGCACTTGTGTTGATGCAGGAAACTACTTTTGCACTTGTATTAGTGTGGAAAAAACACTTTTTGCACTTGTGATAGTGTTCGAAAAACCACTTTTGCACTTGTATTAGTGTGGAAAAACCACTTTTCGCACTTGTGTCGGTGTTGAAAAACCACTTTTCGCACTTGTGTTGGTGCAGGAAACCACGTTTGCACTTGTATTAGTGTGGAAAAAACACTTTTTGCACTTGTGTTAGTGTTGAAAAACCACTTTTCGCACTTGTGTTGGTGCAGGAAACCACTTTTGCACTTGTATTAGTGTGGAAAAACCACTTTTCGCACTTGTGTTAGTGTTGAAAAACCACTTTTCGCACTTGTGTTAGTGTTGAAAAACCACTTTTCACACTTGTGTTAGTGTTGAAAAACCACTTTTCGCACTTATGTTGGTGCAGGAAACCACTTTTGCACTTGTATTAGTGTGGAAAAAACACTTTTCGCACTTGTGTTAGTGTTGAAAAACCACTTTTCGCACTTGTGTTAGTGTTGAAAAACCACTTTTCGCACTTGTGTTGGTGCAGGAAACCACTTTTGCACTTGTATTAGTGTGGAAAAAACACTTTTTGCACTTGTGATAGTGTTGAAAAACCACTTTTCGCACTTGTGTTAGTGTTGAAAAACCACTTTCCGCACTTGTGTTGGTGCAGGAAACCACTTTTGCACTTGTATTAGTGTGGAAAAACCACTTTTCGCACTTGTGTTAGTGTTGAAAAACCACTTTTCGCACTTGTGTTAGTGTTGAAAAACCACTTTTCGCACTTGTGTTGGTGCAGGAAACCACTTTTGCACTTGTATTAGTGTGGAAAAAACACTTTTTGCACTTGTGATAGTGTTGAAAAACCACTTTTCGCACTTGTGTTAGTGTTGAAAAACCACTTTCCGCACTTGTGTTGGTGCAGGAAACCACTTTTGCACTTGTATTAGTGTGGAAAAACCACTTTTCGCACTTGTGTTAGTGTTGAAAAACTACTTTTCGCACTTGTGTTAGTGTTGAAAACCCACTTTTCGCACTTGTGTTGGTGCAGGAAACCACTTTTGCACTTGCATTAGTGTGGAAAAACCACTTTTCGCACTTGTTTTAGTGTTGAAAAACCACTTTTCGCACTTGTGTTAGTGTTGAAAAACCACTTTTCGCACTTGTGTTAGTGTTGAAAAACCACTTTTCGCACTTGTGTTGGTGCAGGAAACCACTTTTGCACTTGTATTGGTGTGGAAAAAACACTTTTTGCACTTGTGATAGTGTTGAAAAACCACTTTTCGCACTTGTGTTAGTGTTGAAAAACCACTTTTCGCACTTGTGTTGGTGCAGGAAACCACTTTTGCACTTGTATTAGTGTGGAAAAACCACTTTTCGCACTTGTGTTAGTGTTGATAAACCACTTTTCGCACTTGTGTTAGTGTTGAAAAACCACTTTTCGCACTTGTGTTAGTGTTGAAAAACCACTTTTCGCACTTGTGTTGGTGCAGGAAACCAGTTTTGCACTTGTATTAGTGTGGAAAAACCACTTTTCGCACTTGTGTTAGTGTTGAAAAACCACTTTTCGCACTTGTGTTGGTGCAGGAAACCACTTTTGCACTTGTATTAGTGTAGAAAAAACACTTTTCACACTTGTGTTGGTGCAGGAAACCACTTTTGCACTTGTATTAGTGTGGAAAAAACACTTTTCGCACTTGTGTTAGTGTTGAAAAACCACTTTTCGCACTTGTGTTAGTGTTGAAAAACCACTTTTCGCACTTGTGTTAGTGTTGAAAAACCACTTTTCGTACTTGTGTTGGTGCAGGAAACCACTTTTGCACTTGTATTAGTGTGGAAAAACCACTTTTCGCACTTGTGTTAGTGTTGAAAAACCACTTTTCGCACTTGTGTTTGTGTTGAAAAATCACTTTTCGCACTTGTGTTGGTGCAGGAAACCACTTTTGCACTTGTATTAGTGTGGAAAAGACACTTTTTGCACTTGTGATAGTGTTGAAAAACCACTTTTCGCGCTTGTGTTAGTGTTGAAAAACCACTTTTCGCACTTGTGTTGGTGCAGGAAACCACTTTTGCACTTGTATTAGTGTGGAAAAACCACTTTTCGCACTTGTGTTAGTGTTGAAAAACCACTTTTCGCACTTGTGTTAGTGTTGAAAAACCACTTTTCGCACTTGTGTTGATGCAGGAAACTACTTTTGCACTTGTATTAGTGTGGAAAAAACACTTTTTGCACTTGTGATAGTGTTCGAAAAACCACTTTTGCACTTGTATTAGTGTGGAAAAACCACTTTTCGCACTTGTGTCGGTGTTGAAAAACCACTTTTCGCACTTGTGTTGGTGCAGGAAACCACTTTTGCACTTGTATTAGTGTGGAAAAAACACTTTTTGCACTTGTGATAGTGTTGAAAAACCACTTTTCGCACTTGTGTTAGTGTTGAAAAACCACTTTTCGCACTTGTATTAGTGTGGAAAAACCACTTTTCGCACTTGTGTTAGTGTTGAAAAACCACTTTTCGCACTTGTGTTAGTGTTGAAAAACCACTTTTCGCACTTGTGTTAGTGTTGAAAAACCACTTTTCGCACTTGTGTTGGTGCAGGAAACCACTTTTGCACTTGTATTAGTGTGGGAAAACCACTTTTCGCACTTGTGTTAGTGTTGAAAAACCACTTTTCGCACTTGTGTTAGTGTTGAAAAACCACTTTTCGCACTTGTGTTAGTGTTGAAAAACCACTTTTCGCACTTGTGTTGGTGCAGGAAACCACTTTTGCACTTGTATTAGTCTGGAAAAAACACTTTTTGCACTTGTGATAGTATTGAAAAACCACTTTTCGCACTTGTGTTAGTGTTGAAAAACCACTTTTTGCACTTGTGTTAGTGTTGAAAAACCACTTTTCGCACTTGTGTTGGTGCAGGAAACCACTTTTGCACTTGTATTAGTCTGGAAAAACCACTTTTCGCACTTGTGTTAGTGTTGAAAAACCACTTTTCGCACTTGTGTTAGTGTTGAAAAACCACTTTTCGCACTTGTGTTGGTGCAGGAAACCACTTTTGCACTTGTATTAGTCTGGAAAAAACACTTTTTGCACTTGTGATAGTATTGAAAAACCACTTTTCGCACTTGTGTTAGTGTTGAAAAACCACTTTTTGCACTTGTGTTAGTGTTGAAAAACCACTTTTCGCACTTGTGTTGGTGCAGGAAACCACTTTTGCACTTGTATTGGTGTGGAAAAAACACTTTTCGCACTTGTGTTAGTGTTGAAAAACCACTTTTCGCACTTGTGTTAGTGTTGAAAAACCACTTTTCGCACTTGTGTTAGTGTTGAAAAACCACTTTTCGCACTTGTGTTAGTGTTGAAAAACCACTTTTCGCACTTGTGTTAGTGTTGAAAAACCACTTTTCGCACTTGTGTTAGTGTTGAAAAACCACTTTTCGTACTTGTGTTGGTGCAGGAAACCACTTTTGCACTTGTATTAGTGTGGAAAAACCACTTTTCGCACTTGTTTTAGTGTTGAAAAACCACTTTTCGCACTTGTGTTTGTGTTGAAAAATCACTTTTCGCACTTGTGTTGGTGCAGGAAACCACTTTTGCACTTGTATTAGTGTGGAAAACCCACTTTTCGCACTTGTGTTAGTGTTGAAAAACCACTTTTCGCACTTGTGTTAGTGTTGAAAAACCACTTTTCGCACTTGTGTTGATGCAGGAAACTACTTTTGCACTTGTATTAGTGTGGAAAAACACTTTTTGCACTTGTGATAGTGTTCGAAAAACCACTTTTGCACTTGTATTAGTGTGGAAAAACCACTTTTCGCACTTGTGTCGGTGTTGAAAAACCACTTTTCGCACTTGTGTTGGTGCAGGGAACCACTTTTGCACTTGTATTAGTGTGGAAAAAACACTTTTTGCACTTGTGATAGTGTTGAAAAACCCCTTTTCGCACTTGTGTTAGTGTTGAAAAACCACTTTTCGCACTTGTATTAGTGTGGAAAAACCACTTTTCGCACTTGTGTTAGTGTTGAAAAACCACTTTTCGCACTTGTGTTAGTGTTGAAAAACCACTTTTCGCACTTGTGTTAGTGTTGAAAAACCACTTTTCGCACTTGTGTTGGTGCAGGAAACCACTTTTGCACTTGTATTAGTGTGGAAAAACCACTTTTCGCACTTGTGTTAGTGTTGAAAAACCACTTTTCGCACTTGTGTTGGTGCAGGAAACCACTTTTGCACTTGTATTAGTGTTGAAAAACCACTTTTCGCACTTGTGTTGGTGCAGGAAACCACTTTTGCACTTGTATTAGTGTGGAAAAAACACTTTTTGGACTTGTGATAGTGTTGAAAAACCACTTTTTGCACTTGTGTTAGTGTTGAAAAACCACTTTTCGCACTTGTGTTGGTGCAGGAAACCACTTTTGCACTTGTATTAGTGTGGAAAAACCACTTTTCGCACTTGTGTTAGTGTTGAAAAACCACTTTTCGCACTTGTGTTGGTGCAGGAAACCACTTTTGCACTTGTATTAGTGTGGAAAAAACACTTTTCACACTTGTGTTGGTGCAGGAAACCACTTTTGCACTTGTATTAGTGTGGAAAAACCACTTTTCGCACTTGTGTTAGTGTTGAAAAACCACTTTTCGCACTTGTGTTAGTGTTGAAAAACCACTTTTCACACTTGTGTTAGTGTTGAAAAACCACTTTTCGCACTTGTGTTGGTGCAGGAAACCACTTTTGCACTTGTATTAGTGTGGAAAAAACACTTTTTGGACTTGTGATAGTGTTGAAAAACCACTTTTTGCACTTGTGTTAGTGTTGAAAAACCACTTTTCGCACTTGTGTTGGTGCAGGAAACCACTTTTGCACTTGTATTAGTGTGGAAAAACCACTTTTCGCACTTGTGTTAGTGTTGAAAAACCACTTTTCGTACTTGTGTTAGTGTTGAAAAACCACTTTTCACACTTGTGTTAGTGTTGAAAAACCACTTTTCGCACTTATGTTGGTGCAGGAAACCACTTTTGCACTTGTATTAGTGTGGAAAAAACACCTTTCGCACTTGTGTTAGTGTTGAAAAACCACTTTTCGCACTTGTGTTAGTGTTGAAAAACCACTTTTCGCACTGTGTTGGTGCAGGAAACCACTTTTGCACTTGTATTAGTGTGGAAAAAACACTTTTTTCACTTGTGATAGTGTTGAAAAACCACTTTTCGCACTTGTGTTAGTGTTGAAAAACCACTTTCCGCACTTGTGTTGGTGCAGGAAACCACTTTTGCACTTGTATTAGTGTGGAAAAACCACTTTTCGCACTTGTGTTAGTGTTGAAAAACCACTTTTCACACTTGTGTTAGTGTTGAAAAACCACTTTTCGCACTTATGTTGGTGCAGGAAACCACTTTTGCACTTGTATTAGTGTGGAAAAAACACTTTTCGCACTTGTGTTAGTGTTGAAAAACCACTTTTCGCACTTGTGTTAGTGTTGAAAAACCACTTTTCGCACTTGTGTTGGTGCAGGAAACCACTTTTGCACTTGTATTAGTGTGGAAAAAACACTTTTTGCACTTGTGATAGTGTTGAAAAACCACTTTTCGCACTTGTGTTAGTGTTGAAAAACCACTTTCCGCACTTGTGTTGGTGCAGGAAACCACTTTTGCACTTGTATTAGTGTGGAAAAACCACTTTTCGCACTTGTGTTAGTGTTGAAAAACTACTTTTCGCACTTGTGTTAGTGTTGAAAACCCACTTTTCGCACTTGTGTTGGTGCAGGAAACCACTTTTGCACTTGCATTAGTGTGGAAAAACCACTTTTCGCACTTGTTTTAGTGTTGAAAAACCACTTTTCGCACTTGTGTTAGTGTTGAAAAACCACTTTTCGCACTTGTGTTAGTGTTGAAAAACCACTTTTCGCACTTGTGTTGGTGCAGGAAACCACTTTTGCACTTGTATTGGTGTGGAAAAAACACTTTTTGCACTTGTGATAGTGTTGAAAAACCACTTTTCGCACTTGTGTTAGTGTTGAAAAACCACTTTTCGCACTTGTGTTGGTGCAGGAAACCACTTTTGCACTTGTATTAGTGTGGAAAAACCACTTTTCGCACTTGTGTTAGTGTTGAAAAACCACTTTTCACACTTGTGTTAGTGTTGAAAAACCACTTTTCGCACTTGTGTTAGTGTTGAAAAACCACTTTTCGCACTTGTGTTGGTGCAGGAAACCACTTTTGCACTTGTATTAGTGTGGAAAAAACACTTTTCGCACTTGTGTTAGAGCAGGAAACCACTTTTCGCACTTGTGTTAGTGTTGAAAAACCACTTTTCGCACTTGTGTTAGTGTTGAAAAACCACTTTTCGCACTTGTGTTGGTGCAGGAAACCACTTTTGCACTTGTATTAGTGTGGAAAAAACACTTTTTGGACTTGTGATAGTGTTGAAAAACCACTTTTTGCACTTGTGTTAGTGTTGAAAAACCACTTTTCGCACTTGTGTTGGTGCAGGAAACCACTTTTGCACTTGTATTAGTGTGGAAAAACCACTTTTCGCACTTGTGTTAGTGTTGAAAAACCACTTTTCGCACTTGTGTTGGTGCAGGAAACCACTTTTGCACTTGTATTAGTGTAGAAAAAACACTTTTCACACTTGTGTTGGTGCAGGAAACCACTTTTGCACTTGTATTAGTGTGGAAAAAACACTTTTCGCACTTGTGTTAGTGTTGAAAAACCACTTTTCGCACTTGTGTTAGTGTTGAAAAACCACTTTTCGCACTTGTGTTAGTGTTGAAAAACCACTTTTCGTACTTGTGTTGGTGCAGGAAACCACTTTTGCACTTGTATTAGTGTGGAAAAACCACTTTTCGCACTTGTTTTAGTGTTGAAAAACCACTTTTCGCACTTGTGTTTGTGTTGAAAAATCACTTTTCGCACTTGTGTTGGTGCAGGAAACCACTTTTGCACTTGTATTAGTGTGGAAAAGACACTTTTTGCACTTGTGATAGTGTTGAAAAACCACTTTTCGCGCTTGTGTTGGTGTTGAAAAACCACTTTTCGCACTTGTGTTGGTGCAGGAAACCACTTTTGCACTTGTATTAGTGTGGAAAAACCACTTTTCGCACTTGTGTTAGTGTTGAAAAACCACTTTTCGCACTTGTGTTAGTGTTGAAAAACCACTTTTCGCACTTGTGTTGATGCAGGAAACTACTTTTGCACTTGTATTAGTGTGGAAAAAACACTTTTTGCACTTGTGATAGTGTTCGAAAAACCACTTTTGCACTTGTATTAGTGTGGAAAAACCACTTTTCGCACTTGTGTCGGTGTTGAAAAACCACTTTTCGCACTTGTGTTGGTGCAGGAAACCACTTTTGCACTTGTATTAGTGTGGAAAAAACACTTTTTGCACTTGTGATAGTGTTGAAAAACCACTTTTCGCACTTGTGTTAGTGTTGAAAAACCACTTTTCGCACTTGTATTAGTGTGGAAAAACCACTTTTCGCACTTGTGTTAGTGTTGAAAAACCACTTTTCGCACTTGTGTTAGTGTTGAAAAACCACTTTTCGCACTTGTGTTAGTGTTGAAAAACCACTTTTCGCACTTGTGTTGGTGCAGGAAACCACTTTTGCACTTGTATTAGTGTGGAAAAACCACTTTTCGCACTTGTGTTAGTGTTGAAAAACCACTTTTCGCACTTGTGTTAGTGTTGAAAAACCACTTTTCGCACTTGTGTTGGTGCAGGAAACCACTTTTGCACTTGTATTAGTGTGGAAAAACCACTTTTCGCACTTGTGTTAGTGTTGAAAAACCACTTTTCGCACTTGTGTTGGTGCAGGAAACCACTTTTGCACTTGTATTAGTCTGGAAAAAACACTTTTTGCACTTGTGATAGTATTGAAAAACCACTTTTCGCACTTGTGTTAGTGTTGAAAAACCACTTTTTGCACTTGTGTTAGTGTTGAAAAACCACTTTTCGCACTTGTGTTGGTGCAGGAAACCACTTTTGCACTTGTATTGGTGTGGAAAAAACACTTTTTGCACTTGTGATAGTGTTGAAAAACCACTTTTCGCACTTGTGTTAGTGTTGAAAAACCACTTTTCGCACTTGTGTTGGTGCAGGAAACCACTTTTGCACTTGCATTAGTGTTGAAAAACCACTTTTCGCACTTGTGTTAGTGTTGAAAAACCACTTTTCGCACTTGTGTTGGTGCAGGAAACCACTTTTGCACTTGTATTGGTGTGGAAAAAACACTTTTTGCACTTGTGATAGTGTTGAAAAACCACTTTTCGCACTTGTGTTGGTGCAGGAAACCACTTTTGCACTTGTATTAGTGTGGAAAAACCACTTTTCGCACTTGTGTTAGTGTTGAAAAACCACTTTTCGCACTTGTGTTAGTGTTGAAAAACCACTTTTCGCACTTGTGTTGGTGCAGGAAACCACTTTTGCACTTGTATTAGTGTGGAAAAAACACTTTTCGCACTTGTGTTAGTGCAGGAAACCACTTTTGCACTTGTATTAGTGTGGAAAAAACACTTTTCGCACTTGTGTTAGTGTTGAAAAACCACTTTTCGCACTTGTGTTAGTGTTGAAAAACCACTTTTCGCACTTGTGTTGGTGCAGGAAACCACTTTTGCACTTGTATTAGTGTGGAAAAAACACTTTTCGCACTTGTGTTAGTGTTGAAAAACCACTTTTCGCACTTGTGTTAGTGTTGAAAAACCACTTTTCACACTTGTGTTGATGCAGGAAACTACTTTTGCACTTGTATTAGTGTGGAAAAAACACTTTTTGCACTTGTGATAGTGTTCGAAAAACCACTTTTGCACTTGTATTAGTGTGGAAAAACCACTTTTCGCACTTGTGTCGGTGTTGAAAAACCACTTTTCGCACTTGTGTTGGTGCAGGAAACCACTTTTGCACTTGTATTAGTGTGGAAAAAACACTTTTTGCACTTGTGATAGTGTTGAAAAACCACTTTTTGCACTTGTGTTAGTGTTGAAAAACCACTTTTCGCACTTGTATTAGTGTGGAAAAACCACTTTTCGCACTTGTGTTAGTGTTGAAAAACCACTTTTCGCACTTGTGTTAGTGTTGAAAAACCACTTTTCGCACTTGTGTTAGTGTTGAAAAACCACTTTTCGCACTTGTGTTGGTGCAGGAAACCACTTTTGCACTTGTATTAGTGTGGAAAAACCACTTTTCGCACTTGTGTTAGTGTTGAAAAACCACTTTTCGCACTTGTGTTAGTGTTGAAAAACCACTTTTCGCACTTGTGTTGGTGCAGGAAACCACTTTTGCACTTGTATTAGTGTGGAAAAACCACTTTTCGCACTTGTGTTAGTGTTGAAAAACCACTTTTCGCACTTGTGTTAGTGTTGAAAAACCACTTTTCGCACTTGTGTTGGTGCAGGAAACCACTTTTGCACTTGTATTAGTCTGGAAAAAACACTTTTTGCACTTGTGATAGTATTGAAAAACCACTTTTCGCACTTGTGTTAGTGTTGAAAAACCACTTTTTGCACTTGTGTTAGTGTTGAAAAACCACTTTTCGCACTTGTGTTGGTGCAGGAAACCACTTTTGCACTTGTATTGGTGTGGAAAAAACACTTTTTGCACTTGTGATAGTGTTGAAAAACCACTTTTCGCACTTGTGTTAGTGTTGAAAAACCACTTTTCGCACTTGTGTTGGTGCAGGAAACCACTTTTGCACTTGCATTAGTGTGGAAAAACCACTTTTCGCACTTGTTTTAGTGTTGAAAAACCACTTTTCGCACTTGTGTTAGTGTTGAAAAACCACTTTTCGCACTTGTGTTAGTGTTGAAAAACCACTTTTCACACTTGTGTTGGTGCAGGAAACCACTTTTGCACTTGTATTGGTGTGGAAAAAACACTTTTTGCACTTGTGATAGTGTTGAAAAACCACTTTTCGCACTTGTGTTGGTGCAGGAAACCACTTTTGCACTTGTATTAGTGTGGAAAAACCACTTTTCGCACTTGTGTTAGTGTTGAAAAACCACTTTTCGCACTTGTGTTAGTGTTGAAAAACCACTTTTCGCACTTGTGTTAGTGTTGAAAAACCACTTTTCGCACTTGTGTTGGTGCAGGAAACCACTTTTGCACTTGTATTAGTGTGGAAAAAACACTTTTCGCACTTGTGTTAGTGTTGAAAAACCACTTTTCGCACTTGTGTTAGTGTTGAAAAACCACTTTTCGCACTTGTGTTGGTGCAGGAAACCACTTTTGCACTTGTATTAGTGTGGAAAAAACACTTTTCGCACTTGTGTTAGTGCAGGAAACCACTTTTGCACTTGTATTAGTGTGGAAAAAACACTTTTCGCACTTGTGTTAGTGTTGAAAAACCACTTTTCGCACTTGTGTTAGTGTTGAAAAACCACTTTTCGCACTTGTGTTGGTGCAGGAAACCACTTTTGCACTTGTATTAGTGTGGAAAAAACACTTTTTGGACTTGTGATAGTGTTGAAAAACCACTTTTTGCACTTGTGTTAGTGTTGAAAAACCACTTTTCGCACTTGTGTTGGTGCAGGAAACCACTTTTGCACTTGTATTAGTGTGGAAAAACCACTTTTCGCACTTGTGTTAGTGTTGAAAAACCACTTTTCGCACTTGTGTTGGTGCAGGAAACCACTTTTGCACTTGTATTAGTGTGGAAAAAACACTTTTCACACTTGTGTTGGTGCAGTAAACCACTTTTGCACTTGTATTAGTGTGGAAAAAACACTTTTCGCACTTGTGTTAGTGTTGAAAAACCACTTTTCGCACTTGTGTTAGTGTTGAAAAACCACTTTTCGCACTTGTGTTGGTGCAGGAAACCACTTTTGCACTTGTATTAATGTGGAAAAAACACTTTTTGCACTTGTGATAGTGTTGAAAAACCACTTTTCGCACTTGTGTTAGTGTTGAAAAACCACTTTCCGCACTTGTGTTGGTGCAGGAAACCACTTTTGCACTTGTATTAGTGTGGAAAAACCACTTTTCGCACATGTGTTAGTGTTGAAAAACCACTTTTCACACTTGTGTTAGTGTTGAAAAACCACTTTTCGCACTTATGTTGGTGCAGGAAACCACTTTTGCACTTGTATTAGTGTGGAAAAAACACTTTTCGCACTTGTGTTAGTGTTGAAAAACCACTTTTCGCACTTGTGTTAGTGTTGAAAAACCACTTTTCGCACTTGTGTTGGTGCAGGAAACCACTTTTGCACTTGTATTAGTGTGGAAAAAACAGTTTTTGCACTTGTGATAGTGTTGAAAAACCACTTTTCGCACTTGTGTTAGTGTTGAAAAACCACTTTCCGCACTTGTGTTGGTGCAGGAAACCACTTTTGCACTTGTATTAGTGTGGAAAAACCACTTTTCGCACTTGTGTTAGTGTTGAAAAACTACTTTTCGCACTTGTGTTAGTGTTGAAAACCCACTTTTCGCACTTGTGTTGGTGCAGGAAACCACTTTTGCACTTGTATTAGTGTGGAAAAAACAGTTTTTGCACTTGTGATAGTGTTGAAAAACCACTTTTCGCACTTGTGATAGTGTTGAAAAACCACTTTTCGCACTTGTGTTGGTGGAGGAAACCACTTTTGCACTTGTTTTAGTGTGGAAAAACCACTTTTCGCACTTGTGTTCGTGTTGAAAAACCACTTTTCGCACTTGTGTTAGTGTTGAAAAACCACTTTTCGCACTTGTGTTGGTGCAGGAAACCACTTTTGCACTTCTATTAGTGTGGAAAAAACACTTTTTGCACTTGTGATAGTGTTCGAAAAACCACTTTTGCACTTGTATTAGTGTGGAAAAACCACTTTTCGCACTTGTGTCGGTATTGAAAAACCACTTTTCGCACTTGTGTTGGTGCAGGAAACCACTTTTGCACTTGTATTAGTGTGGAAAAAACACTTTTTGCACTTGTGATAGTATTGAAAAACCACTTTTCGCACTTGTGTTAGTGTTGAAAAACCACTTTTTGCACTTGTGTTAGTGTTGAAAAACCACTTTTCGCACTTGTGTTGGTGCAGGAAACCACTTTTGCACTTGTATTGGTGTGGAAAAAAACTTTTTGCACTTGTGATAGTGTTGAAAAACCACTTTTCGCACTTGTGTTAGTGTTGAAAAACCACTTTTCGCACTTGTGTTGGTGCAGGAAACCACTTTTGCACTTGCATTAGTGTGGAAAAACCACTTTTCGCACTTGTTTTAGTGTTGAAAAACCACTTTTCGCACTTGTGTTAGTGTTGAAAAACCACTTTTCGCACTTGTGTTAGTGTTGAAAAACCACTTTTCGCACTTGTGTTGGTGCAGGAAACCACTTTTGCACTTATATTAGTGTGGAAAAAACACTTTTTGCACTTGTGATAGTGTTGAAAAACCACTTTTCGCACTTGTGTTAGTGTTGAAAAACCACTTTTCGCACTTGTATTAGTGTGGAAAAACCACTTTTCGCACTTGTGTTAGTGTTGAAAAACCACTTTTCGCACTTGTGTTAGTGTTGAAAAACCACTTTTCGCACTTGTGTTAGTGTTGAAAAACCACTTTTCGCACTTGTGTTGGTGCAGGAAACCACTTTTGCACTTGTATTAGTGTGGAAAAACCACTTTTCGCACTTGTGTTAGTGTTGAAAAACCACTTTTCGCACTTGTGTTAGTGTTGAAAAACCACTTTTCGCACTTGTGTTGGTGCAGGAAACCACTTTTGCACTTGTATTAGTGTGGAAAAACCACTTTTCGCACTTGTGTTAGTGTTGAAAAACCACTTTTCGCACTTGTGTTGGTGCAGGAAACCACTTTTGCACTTGTATTAGTCTGGAAAAAACACTTTTTGCACTTGTGATAGTATTGAAAAACCACTTTTCGCACTTGTGTTAGTGTTGAAAAACCACTTTTTGCACTTGTGTTAGTGTTGAAAAACCACTTTTCGCACTTGTGTTGGTGCAGGAAACCACTTTTGCACTTGTATTGGTGTGGAAAAAACACTTTTTGCACTTGTGATAGTGTTGAAAAACCACTTTTCGCACTTGTGTTAGTGTTGAAAAACCACTTTTCGCACTTGTGTTGGTGCAGGAAACCACTTTTGCACTTGCATTAGTGTTGAAAAACCACTTTTCGCACTTGTGTTAGTGTTGAAAAACCACTTTTCGCACTTGTGTTGGTGCAGGAAACCACTTTTGCACTTGTATTGGTGTGGAAAAAACACTTTTTGCACTTGTGATAGTGTTGAAAAACCACTTTTCGCACTTGTGTTGGTGCAGGAAACCACTTTTGCACTTGTATTAGTGTGGAAAAACCACTTTTCGCACTTGTGTTAGTGTTGAAAAACCACTTTTCGCACTTGTGTTAGTGTTGAAAAACCACTTTTCGCACTTGTGTTGGTGCAGGAAACCACTTTTGCACTTGTATTAGTGTGGAAAAAACACTTTTCGCACTTGTGTTAGTGCAGGAAACCACTTTTGCACTTGTATTAGTGTGGAAAAAACACTTTTCGCACTTGTGTTAGTGTTGAAAAACCACTTTTCGCACTTGTGTTAGTGTTGAAAAACCACTTTTCGCACTTGTGTTGGTGCAGGAAACCACTTTTGCACTTGTATTAGTGTGGAAAAAACACTTTTCGCACTTGTGTTAGTGTTGAAAAACCACTTTTCGCACTTGTGTTAGTGTTGAAAAACCACTTTTCACACTTGTGTTGATGCAGGAAACTACTTTTGCACTTGTATTAGTGTGGAAAAAACACTTTTTGCACTTGTGATAGTGTTCGAAAAACCACTTTTGCACTTGTATTAGTGTGGAAAAACCACTTTTCGCACTTGTGTCGGTGTTGAAAAACCACTTTTCGCACTTGTGTTGGTGCAGGAAACCACTTTTGCACTTGTATTAGTGTGGAAAAAACACTTTTTGCACTTGTGATAGTGTTGAAAAACCACTTTTTGCACTTGTGTTAGTGTTGAAAAACCACTTTTCGCACTTGTATTAGTGTGGAAAAACCACTTTTCGCACTTGTGTTAGTGTTGAAAAACCACTTTTCGCACTTGTGTTAGTGTTGAAAAACCACTTTTCGCACTTGTGTTAGTGTTGAAAAACCACTTTTCGCACTTGTGTTGGTGCAGGAAACCACTTTTGCACTTGTATTAGTGTGGAAAAACCACTTTTCGCACTTGTGTTAGTGTTGAAAAACCACTTTTCGCACTTGTGTTAGTGTTGAAAAACCACTTTTCGCACTTGTGTTGGTGCAGGAAACCACTTTTGCACTTGTATTAGTGTGGAAAAACCACTTTTCGCACTTGTGTTAGTGTTGAAAAACCACTTTTCGCACTTGTGTTAGTGTTGAAAAACCACTTTTCGCACTTGTGTTGGTGCAGGAAACCACTTTTGCACTTGTATTAGTCTGGAAAAAACACTTTTTGCACTTGTGATAGTATTGAAAAACCACTTTTCGCACTTGTGTTAGTGTTGAAAAACCACTTTTTGCACTTGTGTTAGTGTTGAAAAACCACTTTTCGCACTTGTGTTGGTGCAGGAAACCACTTTTGCACTTGTATTGGTGTGGAAAAAACACTTTTTGCACTTGTGATAGTGTTGAAAAACCACTTTTCGCACTTGTGTTAGTGTTGAAAAACCACTTTTCGCACTTGTGTTGGTGCAGGAAACCACTTTTGCACTTGCATTAGTGTGGAAAAACCACTTTTCGCACTTGTTTTAGTGTTGAAAAACCACTTTTCGCACTTGTGTTAGTGTTGAAAAACCACTTTTCGCACTTGTGTTAGTGTTGAAAAACCACTTTTCGCACTTGTGTTGGTGCAGGAAACCACTTTTGCACTTGTATTGGTGTGGAAAAAACACTTTTTGCACTTGTGATAGTGTTGAAAAACCACTTTTCGCACTTGTGTTGGTGCAGGAAACCACTTTTGCACTTGTATTAGTGTGGAAAAACCACTTTTCGCACTTGTGTTAGTGTTGAAAAACCACTTTTCGCACTTGTGTTAGTGTTGAAAAACCACTTTTCGCACTTGTGTTAGTGTTGAAAAACCACTTTTCGCACTTGTGTTGGTGCAGGAAACCACTTTTGCACTTGTATTAGTGTGGAAAAAACACTTTTCGCACTTGTGTTAGTGTTGAAAAACCACTTTTCGCACTTGTGTTAGTGTTGAAAAACCACTTTTCGCACTTGTGTTGGTGCAGGAAACCACTTTTGCACTTGTATTAGTGTGGAAAAAACACTTTTCGCACTTGTGTTAGTGCAGGAAACCACTTTTGCACTTGTATTAGTGTGGAAAAAACACTTTTCGCACTTGTGTTAGTGTTGAAAAACCACTTTTCGCACTTGTGTTAGTGTTGAAAAACCACTTTTCGCACTTGTGTTGGTGCAGGAAACCACTTTTGCACTTGTATTAGTGTGGAAAAAACACTTTTTGGACTTGTGATAGTGTTGAAAAACCACTTTTTGCACTTGTGTTAGTGTTGAAAAACCACTTTTCGCACTTGTGTTGGTGCAGGAAACCACTTTTGCACTTGTATTAGTGTGGAAAAACCACTTTTCGCACTTGTGTTAGTGTTGAAAAACCACTTTTCGCACTTGTGTTGGTGCAGGAAACCACTTTTGCACTTGTATTAGTGTGGAAAAAACACTTTTCACACTTGTGTTGGTGCAGGAAACCACTTTTGCACTTGTATTAGTGTGGAAAAAACACTTTTCGCACTTGTGTTAGTGTTGAAAAACCACTTTTCGCACTTGTGTTAGTGTTGAAAAACCACTTTTCGCACTTGTGTTGGTGCAGGAAACCACTTTTGCACTTGTATTAATGTGGAAAAAACACTTTTTGCACTTGTGATAGTGTTGAAAAACCACTTTTCGCACTTGTGTTAGTGTTGAAAAACCACTTTCCGCACTTGTGTTGGTGCAGGAAACCACTTTTGCACTTGTATTAGTGTGGAAAAACCACTTTTCGCACATGTGTTAGTGTTGAAAAACCACTTTTCACACTTGTGTTAGTGTTGAAAAACCACTTTTCGCACTTATGTTGGTGCAGGAAACCACTTTTGCACTTGTATTAGTGTGGAAAAAACACTTTTCGCACTTGTGTTAGTGTTGAAAAACCACTTTTCGCACTTGTGTTAGTGTTGAAAAACCACTTTTCGCACTTGTGTTGGTGCAGGAAACCACTTTTGCACTTGTATTAGTGTGGAAAAAACAGTTTTTGCACTTGTGATAGTGTTGAAAAACCACTTTTCGCACTTGTGTTAGTGTTGAAAAACCACTTTCCGCACTTGTGTTGGTGCAGGAAACCACTTTTGCACTTGTATTAGTGTGGAAAAACCACTTTTCGCACTTGTGTTAGTGTTGAAAAACTACTTTTCGCACTTGTGTTAGTGTTGAAAACCCACTTTTCGCACTTGTGTTGGTGCAGGAAACCACTTTTGCACTTGTATTAGTGTGGAAAAAACAGTTTTTGCACTTGTGATAGTGTTGAAAAACCACTTTTCGCACTTGTGATAGTGTTGAAAAACCACTTTTCGCACTTGTGTTGGTGGAGGAAACCACTTTTGCACTTGTTTTAGTGTGGAAAAACCACTTTTCGCACTTGTGTTCGTGTTGAAAAACCACTTTTCGCACTTGTGTTAGTGTTGAAAAACCACTTTTCGCACTTGTGTTGGTGCAGGAAACCACTTTTGCACTTGTATTAGTGTGGAAAAAACACTTTTTGCACTTGTGATAGTGTTCGAAAAACCACTTTTGCACTTGTATTAGTGTGGAAAAACCACTTTTCGCACTTGTGTCGGTATTGAAAAACCACTTTTCGCACTTGTGTTGGTGCAGGAAACCACTTTTGCACTTGTATTAGTGTGGAAAAAACACTTTTTGCACTTGTGATAGTATTGAAAAACCACTTTTCGCACTTGTGTTAGTGTTGAAAAACCACTTTTTGCACTTGTGTTAGTGTTGAAAAACCACTTTTCGCACTTGTGTTGGTGCAGGAAACCACTTTTGCACTTGTATTGGTGTGGAAAAAAACTTTTTGCACTTGTGATAGTGTTGAAAAACCACTTTTCGCACTTGTGTTAGTGTTGAAAAACCACTTTTCGCACTTGTGTTGGTGCAGGAAACCACTTTTGCACTTGCATTAGTGTGGAAAAACCACTTTTCGCACTTGTTTTAGTGTTGAAAAACCACTTTTCGCACTTGTGTTAGTGTTGAAAAACCACTTTTCGCACTTGTGTTAGTGTTGAAAAACCACTTTTGCACTTGTATTGATGTGGAAAAAACACTTTTTGCACTTGTGATAGTGTTGAAAAACCACTTTTCGCACTTGTGTTGGTGCAGGAAACCACTTTTGCACTTGTATTAGTGTGGAAAAACCACTTTTCGCACTTGTGTTAGTGTTGAAAAACCACTTTTCGCACTTGTGTTAGTGTTGAAAAACCACTTTTCGCACTTGTGTTAGTGTTGAAAAACCACTTTTCGCACTTGTGTTGGTGCAGGAAACCACTTTTGCACTTGTATTAGTGTGGAAAAAACACTTTTCGCACTTGTGTTCGTGTTGAAAAACCACTTTTCGCACTTGTGTTAGTGTTGAAAAACCACTTTTCGCACTTGTGTTGGTGCAGGAAACCACTTTTGCACTTGTATTAGTGTGGAAAAAACACTTTTTGCACTTGTGATAGTGTTCGAAAAACCACTTTTGCACTTGTATTAGTGTGGAAAAACCACTTTTCGCACTTGTGTCGGTATTGAAAAACCACTTTTCGCACTTGTGTTGGTGCAGGAAACCACTTTTGCACTTGTATTAGTGTGGAAAAAACACTTTTTGCACTTGTGATAGTATTGAAAAACCACTTTTCGCACTTGTGTTAGTGTTGAAAAACCACTTTTTGCACTTGTGTTAGTGTTGAAAAACCACTTTTCGCACTTGTGTTGGTGCAGGAAACCACTTTTGCACTTGTATTGGTGTGGAAAAAAACTTTTTGCACTTGTGATAGTGTTGAAAAACCACTTTTCGCACTTGTGTTAGTGTTGAAAAACCACTTTTCGCACTTGTGTTGGTGCAGGAAACCACTTTTGCACTTGCATTAGTGTGGAAAAACCACTTTTCGCACTTGTTTTAGTGTTGAAAAACCACTTTTCGCACTTGTGTTAGTGTTGAAAAACCACTTTTCGCACTTGTGTTAGTGTTGAAAAACCACTTTTCGCACTTGTGTTGGTGCAGGAAACCACTTTTGCACTTGTATTGGTGTGGAAAAAACACTTTTTGCACTTGTGATAGTGTTGAAAAACCACTTTTCGCACTTGTGTTAGTGTTGAAAAACCACTTTTCGCACTTGTGTTGGTGCAGGAAACCACTTTTGCACTTGTATTAGTGTGGAAAAACCACTTTTCGCACTTGTGTTAGTGTTGAAAAACCACTTTTCGCACTTGTGTTAGTGTTGAAAAACCACTTTTCGCACTTGTGTTAGTGTTGAAAAACCACTTTTCGCACTTGTGTTGGTGCAGGAAACCACTTTTGCACTTGTATTAGTGTGGAAAAAACACTTTTCGCACTTGTGTTAGTGTTGAAAAACCACTTTTCGCACTTGCGTTAGTGTTGAAAAACCACTTTTCGCACTTGTGTTGGTGCAGGAAACCACTTTTGCACTTGTATTAGTGTGGAAAAAACACTTTTCGCACTTGTGTTAGAGCAGGAAACCACTTTTCGCACTTGTGTTAGTGTTGAAAAACCACTTTTCGCACTTGTGTTAGTGTTGAAAAACCACTTTTCGCACTTGTGTTGGTGCAGGAAACCACTTTTGCACTTGTATTAGTGTGGAAAAAACACTTTTTGGACTTGTGATAGTGTTGAAAAACCACTTTTTGCACTTGTGTTAGTGTTGAAAAACCACTTTTCGCACTTGTGTTGGTGCAGGAAACCACTTTTGCACTTGTATTAGTGTGGAAAAACCACTTTTCGCACTTGTGTTAGTGTTGAAAAACCACTTTTCGCACTTGTGTTGGTGCAGGAAACCACTTTTGCACTTGTATTAGTGTGGAAAAACCACTTTTCACACTTGTGTTAGTGTTGAAAAACCACTTTTCGCACTTGTGTTAGTGTTGAAAAACCACTTTTCGCACTTGTGTTAGTGTTGAAAAACCACTTTTCGCACTTGTGTTGGTGCAGGAAACCACTTTTGCACTTGTATTAGTGTGGAAAAAACACTTTTTGGACTTGTGATAGTGTTGAAAAACCACTTTTTGCACTTGTGTTAGTGTTGAAAAACCACTTTTCGCACTTGTGTTGGTGCAGGAAACCACTTTTGCACTTGTATTAGTGTGGAAAAACCACTTTTCGCACTTGTGTTAGTGTTGAAAAACCACTTTTCGCACTTGTGTTAGTGTTGAAAAACCACTTTTCACACTTGTGTTAGTGTTGAAAAACCACTTTTCGCACTTATGTTGGTGCAGGAAACCACTTTTGCACTTGTATTAGTGTGGAAAAAACACTTTTCGCACTTGTGTTAGTGTTGAAAAACCACTTTTCGCACTTGTGTTAGTGTTGAAAAACCACTTTTCGCACTTGTGTTGGTGCAGGAAACCACTTTTGCACTTGTATTAGTGTGGAAAAAACACTTTTTGCACTTGTGATAGTGTTGAAAAACCACTTTTCGCACTTGTGTTAGTGTTGAAAAACCACTTTCCGCACTTGTGTTGGTGCAGGAAACCACTTTTGCACTTGTATTAGTGTGGAAAAACCACTTTTCGCACTTGTGTTAGTGTTGAAAAACCACTTTTCACACTTGTGTTAGTGTTGAAAAACCACTTTTCGCACTTATGTTGGTGCAGGATACCACTTTTGCACTTGTATTAGTGTGGAAAAAACACTTTTCGCACTTGTGTTAGTGTTGAAAAACCACTTTTTGCACTTGTGTTAGTGTTGAAAAACCACTTTTCGCACTTGTGTTGGTGCAGGAAACCACTTTTGCACTTGTATTAGTGTGGAAAAAACACTTTTTGCACTTGTGATAGTGTTGAAAAACCACTTTTCGCACTTGTGTTAGTGTTGAAAAACACTTTCCGCACTTGTGTTGGTGCAGGAAACCACTTTTGCACTTGTATTAGTGTGGAAAAACCACTTTTCGCACTTGTGTTAGTGTTGAAAAACTACTTTTCGCACTTGTATTAGTGTTGAAAACCCACTTTTCGCACTTGTGTTGGTGCAGGAAACCACTTTTGCACTTGCATTAGTGTGGAAAAACCACTTTTCGCACTTGTTTTAGTGTTGAAAAACCACTTTTCGCACTTGTGTTAGTGTTGAAAAACCACTTTTCGCACTTGTGTTAGTGTTGAAAAACCACTTTTCGCACTTGTGTTGGTGCAGGAAACCACTTTTGCACTTGTATTAGTGTGGAAAAACCACTTTTCGCACTTGTGTTAGTGTTGAAAAACCACTTTTCGCACTTGTGTTAGTGTTGAAAAACCACTTTTCGCACTTGTGTTGGTGCAGGAAACCACTTTTGCACTTGTATTAGTGTGGAAAAACCACTTTTCGCACTGTGTTAGTGTTGAAAAACCACTTTTCGCACTTGTGTTAGTGTTGAAAAACCACTTTTCGCACTTGTGTTGGTGCAGGAAACCACTTTTGCACTTGTATTAGTCTGGAAAAAACACTTTTTGCACTTGTGATAGTATTGAAAAACCACTTTTCGCACTTGTGTTAGTGTTGAAAAACCACTTTTTGCACTTGTGTTAGTGTTGAAAAACCACTTTTCGCACTTGTGTTGGTGCAGGAAACCACTTTTGCACTTGTATTGGTGTGGAAAAAACACTTTTTGCACTTGTGATAGTGTTGAAAAACCACTTTTCGCACTTGTGTTAGTGTTGAAAAACCACTTTTCGCACTTGTGTTGGTGCAGGAAACCACTTTTGCACTTGCATTAGTGTGGAAAAACCACTTTTCGCACTTGTTTTAGTGTTGAAAAACCACTTTTCGCACTTGTGTTAGTGTTGAAAACCACTTTTCGCACTTGTGTTAGTGTTGAAAAACCACTTTTCGCACTTGTGTTGGTGCAGGAAACCACTTTTGCACTTGTATTGGTGTGGAAAAAACACTTTTGCACTTGTGATAGTGTTGAAAAACCACTTTTCGCACTTGTGTTGGTGCAGGAAACCACTTTTGCACTTGTATTAGTGTGGAAAAACCACTTTTCGCACTTGTGTTAGTGTTGAAAAACCACTTTTCGCACTTGTGTTAGTGTTGAAAAACCACTTTTCGCACTTGTGTTAGTGTTGAAAAACCACCTTTTCGCACTTGTGTTGTGCAGGAAACCACTTTTGCACTTGTATTAGTGTGGAAAAAACACTTTTCGCACTTGTGTTAGTGTTGAAAAACCACTTTTCGCACTTGTGTTAGTGTTGAAAAACCACTTTTCGCACTTGTGTTGGTGCAGGAAACCACTTTTGCACTTGTATTAGTGTGGAAAAAACACTTTTCGCACTTGTGTTAGTGCAGGAAACCACTTTTGCACTTGTATTAGTGTGGAAAAAACACTTTTCGCACTTGTGTTAGTGTTGAAAACCACTTTTCGCACTTGTGTTAGTGTTGAAAAACCACTTTTCGCACTTGTGTTGTGCAGGAAACCACTTTTGCACTTGTATTAGTGTGGAAAAAACACTTTTTGGACTTGTGATAGTGTTGAAAAACCACTTTTTGCACTTGTGTTAGTGTTGAAAAACCACTTTTCGCACTTGTGTTGGTGCAGGAAACCACTTTTGCACTTGTAATAGTGTGGAAAAACCACTTTTCGCACTTGTGTTAGTGTTGAAAAACCACTTTTCGCACTTGTGTTGGTGCAGGAAACCACTTTTGCACTTGTATTAGTGTGGAAAAAACACTTTTCACACTTGTGTTGGTGCAGGAAACCACTTTTGCACTTGTATTAGTGTGGAAAAAACACTTTTCGCACTTGTGTTAGTGTTGAAAAACCACTTTTCGCACTTGTGTTAGTGTTGAAAAACCACTTTTCGCACTTGTGTTGGTGCAGGAAACCACTTTTGCACTTGTATTAATGTGGAAAAAACACTTTTTGCACTTGTGATAGTGTTGAAAAACCACTTTTCGCACTTGTGTTAGTGTTGAAAAACCACTTTCCGCACTTGTGTTGGTGCAGGAAACCACTTTTGCACTTGTAGTAGTGTGGAAAAACCACTTTTCGCACATGTGTTAGTGTTGAAAAACCACTTTTCACACTTGTGTTAGTGTTGAAAAACCACTTTTCGCACTTATGTTGGTGCAGGAAACCACTTTTGCACTTGTATTAGTGTGGAAAAAACACTTTTCGCACTTGTGTTAGTGTTGAAAAACCACTTTTCGCACTTGTGTTAGTGTTGAAAAACCACTTTTCGCACTTGTGTTGGTGCAGGAAACCACTTTTGCACTTGTATTAGTGTGGAAAAAACAGTTTTTGCACTTGTGATAGTGTTGAAAAACCA